>NC_056748.1:1020382077-1020457635 GCF_019279795.1 Protopterus annectens | reverse complement strand
AGGAATATCTTAGCCAGAGCAAAGCTCAGATAATAAGCAGAAATAACCCAAAATGTACCACTTATGTAAGGCAGGACAGGATATCAGTGATGAGGTGAAACTACCCCCACTGCTATCAATGGCTACACAGAAATTCTAACAAGTACTCTGTAGAGACACAGCCACAACTTTCAGTTGAGTTAATATTCAGTGAGAAACACAAATAAATAAATTAAATGCAGAACTATATGAAAAGAACAGATAAAAGTGTACTTAAATTCACTTATACATCCAGTTGATTTCAGGTAGATCTTAGCCAGAGCAAAGCTCAGATAATAAGCAGAAATAACCCAAAATGTACCACTTATATAAGGCAGGACAGGATATCAGTGATGAGGTGAAACTACCCCCACTGCTATCAATGGCTACACAGAAATTCTAACAAGTACTCTGTAGAGACACAGCCACAACTTTCAGTTGAGTTAATATTCAGTGAGAAACACAAATAAATAAATTAAATGCAGAACTATATGAAAAAGAGCAGATAAAAGTGTACTTAAATTCACTTATACATCCAGTTGATTTCAGGTAGATCTTAGCCAGAGCAAAGCTCAGATAATAAGCAGAAATAACCCAAAATGTACCACTTATATAAGGCAGGACAGGATATCAGTGATGAGGTGAAACTACCCCCACTGCTATCAATGGCTACACAGAAATTCTAACAAGTACTCTGTAGAGACACAGCCACAACTTTCAGTTGAGTTAATATTCAGTGAGAAACACAAATAAATAAATTAAATGCAGAACTATATGAAAAGAACAGATAAAAGTGTACTTAAATTCACTTATATGTCCAGTTGATTTCAGGTAGATCTTAGCCAGAGCAAAGCTCAGATAATAAGCAGAAATAACCCAAAATGTACCACTTATATAAGGCAGGACAGGATATCAGTGATGAGGTGAAACTACCCCACTGCTATCAATGGCTACACAGAAATTCTAACAAGTACTCTGTAGAGACACAGCCACAACTTTCAGTTGAGTTAATATTCAGTGAGAAACACAAATAAATAAATTAAATGCAGAACTATATGAAAAAGAACAGATAAAAGTGTACTTAAATTCACTTATACATCCAGTTGATTTCAGGTAGATCTTAGCCAGAGCAAAGCTCAGATAATAAGCAGAAATAACCCAAAATGTACCACTTATATAAGGCAGGACAGGATATCAGTGATGAGGTGAAACTACCCCCACTGCTATCAATGGCTACACAGAAATTCTAACAAGTACTCTGTAGAGACATAGCCACAACTTTCAGTTGAGTTAATATTAAGTGAGAAACACAAATAAATAAATTAAATGCAGAACTATATAAAAAGAGCAGATAAAAGTGTACTTAAATTCACTTATACATCCAGTTGATTTCAGGTAGATCTTAGCCAGAGCAAAGCTCAGATAATAAGCAGAAATAACCCAAAATGTACCACTTATATAAGGCAGGACAGGATATCAGTGATGAGGTGAAACTACCCCCACTGCTATCAATGGCTACACAGAAATTCTAACAAGTACTCTGTAGAGACACAGCCACAACTTTCAGTTGAGTTAATATTCAGTGAGAAACACAAATAAATAAATTAAATGCAGAACTATATGAAAAAGAACAGATAAAAGTGTACTTAAATTCACTTATACATCCAGTTGATTTCAGGTAGATCTTAGCCAGAGCAAAGCTCAGATAATAAGCAGAAATAACCCAAAATGTACCACTTATATAAGGCAGGACAGGATATCAGTGATGAGGTGAAACTACCCCCCACTGCTATCAATGGCTACACAGAAATTCTAACAAGTACTCTGTAGAGACACAGCCACAACTTTCAGTTGAGTTAATATTCAGTGAGAAACACAAATAAATAAATTAAATGCAGAACTATATGAAAAAGAACAGATAAAAGTGTACTTAAATTCACTTATACATCCAGTTGATTTCAGGTAGATCTTAGCCAGAGCAAAGCTCAGATAATAAGCAGAAATAACCCAAAATGTACCACTTATATAAGGCAGGACAGGATATCAGTGATGAGGTGAAACTACCCCCACTGCTATCAATGGCTACACAGAAATTCTAACAAGTACTCTGTAGAGACACAGCCACAACTTTCAGTTGAGTTAATATTCAGTGAGAAACACAAATAAATAAATTAAATGCAGAACTATATGAAAAAGAGCAGATAAAAGTGTACTTAAATTCACTTATACATCCAGTTGATTTCAGGTAGATCTTAGCTGAGCAAAGCTCAGATAATAAGCAGAAATAACCCAAAATGTACCACTTATATAAGGCAGGACAGGATATCAGTGATGAGGTGAAACTACCCCCACTGCTATCAATGGCTACACAGAAATTCTAACAAGTACTCTGTAGAGACACAGCCACAACTTTCAGTTGAGTTAATATTCAGTGAGAAACACAAATAAATAAATTAAATGCAGAACTATATGAAAAAGAGCAGATAAAAGTGTACTTAAATTCACTTATACATCCAGTTGATTTCAGGTAGATCTTAGCTGGAGCAAAGCTCAGATAATAAGCAGAAATAACCCAAAATGTACCACTTATATAAGGCAGGACAGGATATCAGTGATGAGGTGAAACTACCCCCACTGCTATCAATGGCTACACAGAAATTCTAACAAGTACTCTGTAGAGACACAGCCACAACTTTCAGTTGAGTTAATATTCAGTGAGAAACACAAATAAATAAATTAAATGCAGAACTATATGAAAAAGAACAGATAAAAGTGTACTTAAATTCACTTATACATCCAGTTGATTTCAGGTAGATCTTAGCCAGAGCAAAGCTCAGATAATAAGCAGAAATAACCCAAAATGTACCACTTATATAAGGCAGGACAGGATATCAGTGATGAGGTGAAACTACCCCCACTGCTATCAATGGCTACACAGAAATTCTAACAAGTACTCTGTAGAGACACAGCCACAACTTTCAGTTGAGTTAATATTCAGTGAGAAACACAAATAAATAAATTAAATGCAGAACTATATGAAAAAGAGCAGATAAAAGTGTACTTAAATTCACTTATACATCCAGTTGATTTCAGGTAGATCTTAGCTGGAGCAAAGCTCAGATAATAAGCAGAAATAACCCAAAATGTACCACTTATATAAGGCAGGACAGGATATCAGTGATGAGGTGAAACTACCCCCACTGCTATCAATGGCTACACAGAAATTCTAACAAGTACTCTGTAGAGACACAGCCACAACTTTCAGTTGAGTTAATATTCAGTGAGAAACACAAATAAATAAATTAAATGCAGAACTATATGAAAAGAGCAGATAAAAGTGTACTTAAATTCACTTATACATCCAGTTGATTTCAGGTAGATCTTAGCTGGAGCAAAGCTCAGATAATAAGCAGAAATAACCCAAAATGTACCACTTATATAAGGCAGGACAGGATATCAGTGATGAGGTGAAACTACCCCCACTGCTATCAATGGCTACACAGAAATTCTAACAAGTACTCTGTAGAGACACAGCCACAACTTTCAGTTGAGTTAATATTCAGTGAGAAACACAAATAAATAAATTAAATGCAGAACTATATGAAAAAGAGCAGATAAAAGTGTACTTAAATTCACTTATACATCCAGTTGATTTCAGGTAGATCTTAGCCAGAGCAAAGCTCAGATAATAAGCAGAAATAACCCAAAATGTACCACTTATATAAGGCAGGACAGGATATCAGTGATGAGGTGAAACTACCCCCACTGCTATCAATGGCTACACAGAAATTCTAACAAGTACTCTGTAGAGACACAGCCACAACTTTCAGTTGAGTTAATATTCAGTGAGAAACACAAATAAATAAATTAAATGCAGAACTATATGAAAAGAGCAGATAAAAGTGTACTTAAATTCACTTATACATCCAGTTGATTTCAGGTAGATCTTAGCTGGAGCAAAGCTCAGATAATAAGCAGAAATAACCCAAAATGTACCACTTATATAAGGCAGGACAGGATATCAGTGATGAGGTGAAACTACCCCCACTGCTATCAATGGCTACACAGAAATTCTAACAAGTACTCTGTAGAGACACAGCCACAACTTTCAGTTGAGTTAATATTCAGTGAGAAACACAAATAAATAAATTAAATGCAGAACTATATGAAAAAGAACAGATAAAAGTGTACTTAAATTCACTTATACATCCAGTTGATTTCAGGTAGATCTTAGCCAGAGCAAAGCTCAGATAATAAGCAGAAATAACCCAAAATGTACCACTTATATAAGGCAGGACAGGATATCAGTGATGAGGTGAAACTACCCCCACTGCTATCAATGGCTACACAGAAATTCTAACAAGTACTCTGTAGAGACACAGCCACAACTTTCAGTTGAGTTAATATTCAGTGAGAAACACAAATAAATAAATTAAATGCAGAACTATATGAAAAGAACAGATAAAAGTGTACTTAAATTCACTTATACATCCAGTTGATTTCAGGTAGATCTTAGCCAGAGCAAAGCTCAGATAATAAGCAGAAATAACCCAAAATGTACCACTTATATAAGGCAGGACAGGATATCAGTGATGAGGTGAAACTACCCCCACTTCTATCAATGGCTACACAGAAATTCTAACAAGTACTCTGTAGAGACACAGCCACAACTTTCAGTTGAGTTAATATTCAGTGAGAAACACAAATAAATAAATAAATGCAGAACTATATGAAAAAGAACAGATAAAAGTGTACTTAAATTCACGTATATGTCCATTTGATTTCAGGTATATCTTAGCCATAGCAAAGCTCAGATATTAAGCAAAAATAACCCAAAATGCACCACTTATATAAGGCAGGACAGGATATCAGTGATGAGGTGAAACTACCCCCACTGCTATCAATGGCTACACAGAACATCTAAAAGGTACTCTGTAGAGACACAGCCACAACTTTCAGTTGAGTTAATATTCAGTGAGAAAAACAAATAAATAAATTAAATGCAGAACTATATGAAAAAGAACAGATAAAAGTGTACTTAAATTCACTTATACATCCAGTTGATTTCAGGTAGATCTTAGCCACAGCAAAGCTCAGATAATAAGCAGAAATAACCCAAAATGTACCACTTATATAAGGCAGGACAGGATATCAGTGATGAGGTGAAACTACCCCCACTGCTATCAATGGCTACACAGAAATTCTAACAAGTACTCTGTAGAGACACAGCCACAACTTTCAGTTGAGTTAATATTCAGTGAGAAACACAAATAAATAAATTAAATGCAGAACTATATGAAAAAGAACAGATAAAAGTGTACTTAAATTCACTTATACATCCAGTTGATTTCAGGTAGATCTTAGCCAGAGCAAAGCTCAGATAATAAGCAGAAATAACCAAAATGTACCACTTATATAAGGCAGGACAGGATATCAGTGATGAGGTGAAACTACCCCCACTGCTATCAATGGCTACACAGAAATTCTAACAAGTACTCTGTAGAGACACAGCCACAACTTTCAGTTGAGTTAATATTCAGTGAGAAACACAAATAAATAAATTAAATGCAGAACTATATGAAAAAGAACAGATAAAAGTGTACTTAAATTCACTTATACATCCAGTTGATTTCAGGTAGATCTTAGCCAGAGCAAAGCTCAGATAATAAGCAGAAATAACCCAAAATGTACCACTTATATAAGGCAGGACAGGATATCAGTGATGAGGTGAAACTACCCCCCACTGCTATCAATGGCTACACAGAAATTCTAACAAGTACTCTGTAGAGACACAGCCACAACTTTCAGTTGAGTTAATATTCAGTGAGAAACACAAATAAATAAATTAAATGCAGAACTATATGAAAAAGAGCAGATAAAAGTGTACTTAAATTCACTTATACATCCAGTTGATTTCAGGTAGATCTTAGCCAGAGCAAAGCTCAGATAATAAGCAGAAATAACCCAAAATGTACCACTTATATAAGGCAGGACAGGATATCAGTGATGAGGTGAAACTACCCCCACTGCTATCAATGGCTACACAGAAATTCTAACAAGTACTCTGTAGAGACACAGCCACAACTTTCAGTTGAGTTAATATTCAGTGAGAAACACAAATAAATAAATTAAATGCAGAACTATATGAAAACAGCAGATAAAAGTGTACTTAAATTCACTTATACATCCAGTTGATTTCAGGTAGATCTTAGCTGGAGCAAAGCTCAGATAATAAGCAGAAATAACCCAAAATGTACCACTTATATAAGGCAGGACAGGATATCAGTGATGAGGTGAAACTACCCCCACTGCTATCAATGGCTACACAGAAATTCTAACAAGTACTCTGTAGAGACACAGCCACAACTTTCAGTTGAGTTAATATTCAGTGAGAAACACAAATAAATAAATTAAATGCAGAACTATATGAAAAAGAACAGATAAAAGTGTACTTAAATTCACTTATACATCCAGTTGATTTCAGGTAGATCTTAGCTGGAGCAAAGCTCAGATAATAAGCAGAAATAACCCAAAATGTACCACTTATATAAGGCAGGACAGGATATCAGTGATGAGGTGAAACTACCCCCACTGCTATCAATGGCTACACAGAAATTCTAACAAGTACTCTGTAGAGACACAGCCACAACTTTCAGTTGAGTTAATATTCAGTGAGAAACACAAATAAATAAATTAAATGCAGAACTATATAAAAAGAGCAGATAAAAGTGTACTTAAATTCACTTATACATCCAGTTGATTTCAGGTAGATCTTAGCCAGAGCAAAGCTCAGATAATAAGCAGAAATAACCCAAAATGTACCACTTATATAAGGCAGGACAGAATATCAGTGATGAGGTGAAACTACCCCCACTGCTATCAATGGCTACACAGAAATTCTAACAAGTACTCTGTAGAGACACAGCCACAACTTTCAGTTGAGTTAATATTCAGTGAGAAACACAAATAAATAAATTAAATGCAGAACTATATGAAAAGAACAGATAAAAGTGTACTTAAATTCACTTATACATCCAGTTGATTTCAGGTAGATCTTAGCCAGAGCAAAGCTCAGATAATAAGCAGAAATAACCCAAAATGTACCACTTATATAAGGCAGGACAGGATATCAGTGATGAGGTGAAACTACCCCACTGCTATCAATGGCTACACAGAAATTCTAACAAGTACTCTGTAGAGACACAGCCACAACTTTCAGTTGAGTTAATATTCAGTGAGAAACACAAATAAATAAATTAAATGCAGAACTATATGAAAAAGAACAGATAAAAGTGTACTTAAATTCACTTATACATCCAGTTGATTTCAGGTAGATCTTAGCCAGAGCAAAGCTCAGATAATAAGCAGAAATAACCCAAAATGTACCACTTATATAAGGCAGGACAGGATATCAGTGATGAGGTGAAACTACCCCCACTGCTATCAATGGCTACACAGAAATTCTAACAAGTACTCTGTAGAGACACAGCCACAACTTTCAGTTGAGTTAATATTCAGTGAGAAACACAAATAAATAAATTAAATGCAGAACTATATGAAAAAGAGCAGATAAAAGTGTACTTAAATTCACTTATACATCCAGTTGATTTCAGGTAGATCTTAGCTGGAGCAAAGCTCAGATAATAAGCAGAAATAACCCAAAATGTACCACTTATATAAGGCAGGACAGGATATCAGTGATGAGGTGAAACTACCCCCCACTGCTATCAATGGCTACACAGAAATTCTAACAAGTACTCTGTAGAGACACAGCCACAACTTTCAGTTGAGTTAATATTCAGTGAGAAACACAAATAAATAAATTAAATGCAGAACTATATGAAAAAGAGCAGATAAAAGTGTACTTAAATTCACTTATACATCCAGTTGATTTCAGGTAGATCTTAGCCAGAGCAAAGCTCAGATAATAAGCAGAAATAACCCAAAATGTACCACTTATATAAGGCAGGACAGGATATCAGTGATGAGGTGAAACTACCCCCACTGCTATCAATGGCTACACAGAAATTCTAACAAGTACTCTGTAGAGACACAGCCACAACTTTCAGTTGAGTTAATATTCAGTGAGAAACACAAATAAATAAATTAAATGCAGAACTATATGAAAAAGAACAGATAAAAGTGTACTTAAATTCACTTATACATCCAGTTGATTTCAGGTAGATCTTAGCTGGAGCAAAGCTCAGATAATAAGCAGAAATAACCCAAAATGTACCACTTATATAAGGCAGGACAGGATATCAGTGATGAGGTGAAACTACCCCCACTGCTATCAATGGCTACACAGAAATTCTAACAAGTACTCTGTAGAGACACAGCCACAACTTTCAGTTGAGTTAATATTCAGTGAGAAACACAAATAAATAAATTAAATGCAGAACTATATGAAAAAGAGCAGATAAAAGTGTACTTAAATTCACTTATACATCCAGTTGATTTCAGGTAGATCTTAGCCAGAGCAAAGCTCAGATAATAAGCAGAAATAACCCAAAATGTACCACTTATATAAGGCAGGACAGGATATCAGTGATGAGGTGAAACTACCCCCACTGCTATCAATGGCTACACAGAAATTCTAACAAGTACTCTGTAGAGACACAGCCACAACTTTCAGTTGAGTTAATATTCAGTGAGAAACACAAATAAATAAATTAAATGCAGAACTATATGAAAAGAAGCAGATAAAAGTCAACTTAAATTCACTTATATGTCCAGTTGATTTCAGGTAGATCTTAGCCAGAGCAAAGCTCAGATAATAAGCAGAAATAACCCAAAATGTACCACTTATATAAGGCAGGACAGGATATCAGTGATGAGGTGAAACTACCCCCACTGCTATCAATGGCTACACAGAAATTCTAACAAGTACTCTGTAGAGACACAGCCACAACTTTCAGTTGAGTTAATATTCAGTGAGAAACACAAATAAATAAATTAAATGCAGAACTATATGAAAAGAAGCAGATAAAAGTGTACTTAAATTCACTTATACATCCAGTTGATTTCAGGTAGATCTTAGCTGGAGCAAAGCTCAGATAATAAGCAGAAATAACCCAAAATGTACCACTTATATAAGGCAGGACAGGATATCAGTGATGAGGTGAAACTACCCCCACTGCTATCAATGGCTACACAGAAATTCTAACAAGTACTCTGTAGAGACACAGCCACAACTTTCAGTTGAGTTAATATTCAGTGAGAAACACAAATAAATAAATTAAATGCAGAACTATATGAAAAGAGCAGATAAAAGTGTACTTAAATTCACTTATACATCCAGTTGATTTCAGGTAGATCTTAGCTGGAGCAAAGCTCAGATAATAAGCAGAAATAACCCAAAATGTACCACTTATATAAGGCAGGACAGGATATCAGTGATGAGGTGAAACTACCCCCACTGCTATCAATGGCTACACAGAAATTCTAACAAGTACTCTGTAGAGACACAGCCACAACTTTCAGTTGAGTTAATATTCAGTGAGAAACACAAATAAATAAATTAAATGCAGAACTATATGAAAAGAACAGATAAAAGTGTACTTAAATTCACTTATACATCCAGTTGATTTCAGGTAGATCTTAGCCAGAGCAAAGCTCAGATAATAAGCAGAAATAACCCAAAATGTACCACTTATATAAGGCAGGACAGGATATCAGTGATGAGGTGAAACTACCCCCACTTCTATCAATGGCTACACAGAAATTCTAACAAGTACTCTGTAGAGACACAGCCACAACTTTCAGTTGAGTTAATATTCAGTGAGAAACACAAATAAATAAATTAAATGCAGAACTATATGAAAAAGAACAGATAAAAGTGTACTTAAATTCACTTATATGTCCAGTTGATTTCAGGTAGATCTTAGCCAGAGCAAAGCTCAGATAATAAGCAGAAATAACCCAAAATGTACCACTTATATAAGGCAGGACAGGATATCAGTGATGAGGTGAAACTACCCCCCACTGCTATCAATGGCTACACAGAAATTCTAACAAGTACTCTGTAGAGACACAGCCACAACTTTCAGTGGAGTTAATATTCAGTGAGAAACACAAATAAATAAATCAAATGCAGAACTATTTGAAAAGAACATATAAAAGTGTACTTAAAATCACTTATACATCCAGTTGATTTCAGGTAGATCTTAGCCAGATCAAAGCTCAGATAATAAGAAAAAATAACCTAGAATGTACCACTTATATAAGGCAGGACAGGATATCAGTGATGAGGTGAAACTACCCCCACTGCTATCAATGGCTACACAGAAATTCTAACAAGTACTCTGTAGAGACACAGCCACAACTTTCAGTTGAGTTAATATTCAGTGAGAAACACAAATAAATAAATTAAATGCAGAACTATATGAAAAAAGCAGATAAAAGTGTACTTAAATTCACTTATACATCCAGTTGATTTCAGGTAGATCTTAGCCAGAGCAAAGCTCAGATAATAAGCAGAAATAACCCAAAATGTACCACTTATATAAGGCAGGACAGGATATCAGTGATGAGGTGAAACTACCCCCCACTGCTATCAATGGCTACACAGAAATTCTAACAAGTACTCTGTAGAGACACAGCCACAACTTTCAGTTGAGTTAATATTCAGTGAGAAACACAAATAAATAAATTAAATGCAGAACTATATGAAAAAGAACAGATAAAAGTGTACTTAAATTCACTTATACATCCAGTTGATTTCAGGTAGATCTTAGCCAGAGCAAAGCTCAGATAATAAGCAGAAATAACCCAAAATGTACCACTTATATAAGGCAGGACAGGATATCAGTGATGAGGTGAAACTACCCCCACTGCTATCAATGGCTACACAGAAATTCTAACAAGTACTCTGTAGAGACACAGCCACAACTTTCAGTTGAGTTAATATTCAGTGAGAAACACAAATAAATAAATTAAATGCAGAACTATATGAAAAAGAACAGATAAAAGTGTACTTAAATTCACTTATACATCCAGTTGATTTCAGGTAGATCTTAGCCAGAGCAAAGCTCAGATAATAAGCAGAAATAACCCAAAATGTACCACTTATATAAGGCAGGACAGGATATCAGTGATGAGGTGAAACTACCCCCACTGCTATCAATGGCTACACAGAAATTCTAACAAGTACTCTGTAGAGACACAGCCACAACTTTCAGTTGAGTTAATATTCAGTGAGAAACACAAATAAATAAATTAAATGCAGAACTATATGAAAAAGAACAGATAAAAGTGTACTTAAATTCACTTATACATCCAGTTGATTTCAGGTAGATCTTAGCCAGAGCAAAGCTCAGATAATAAGCAGAAATAACCCAAAATGTACCACTTATATAAGGCAGGACAGGATATCAGTGATGAGGTGAAACTACCCCCACTGCTATCAATGGCTACACAGAAATTCTAACAAGTACTCTGTAGAGACACAGCCACAACTTTCAGTTGAGTTAATATTCAGTGAGAAACACAAATAAATAAATTAAATGCAGAACTATATGAAAAAGAACAGATAAAAGTGTACTTAAATTCACTTATATGTCCAGTTGATTTCAGGTAGATCTTAGCTGGAGCAAAGCTCAGATAATAAGCAGAAATAACCCAAAATGTACCACTTATATAAGGCAGGACAGGATATCAGTGATGAGGTGAAACTACCCCCACTGCTATCAATGGCTACACAGAAATTCTAACAAGTACTCTGTAGAGACACAGCCACAACTTTCAGTTGAGTTAATATTCAGTGAGAAACACAAATAAATAAATTAAATGCAGAACTATATGAAAAAGAGCAGATAAAAGTGTACTTAAATTCACTTATACATCCAGTTGATTTCAGGTAGATCTTAGCCAGAGCAAAGCTCAGATAATAAGCAGAAATAACCCAAAATGTACCACTTATATAAGGCAGGACAGGATATCAGTGATGAGGTGAAACTACCCCCACTGCTATCAATGGCTACACAGAAATTCTAACAAGTACTCTGTAGAGACACAGCCACAACTTTCAGTTGAGTTAATATTCAGTGAGAAACACAAATAAATAAATTAAATGCAGAACTATATGAAAAAGAACAGATAAAAGTGTACTTAAATTCACTTATACATCCAGTTGATTTCAGGTAGATCTTAGCCAGAGCAAAGCTCAGATAATAAGCAGAAATAACCCAAAATGTACCACTTATATAAGGCAGGACAGAATATCAGTGATGAGGTGAAACTACCCCCACTGCTATCAATGGCTACACAGAAATTCTAACAAGTACTCTGTAGAGACACAGCCACAACTTTCAGTGGAGTTAATATTCAGTGAGAAACACAAATAAATAAATCAAATGCAGAACTATTTGAAAAGAACATATAAAAGTGTACTTAAAATCACTTATACATCCAGTTGATTTCAGGTAGATCTTAGCCAGATCAAAGCTCAGATAATAAGCAAAAATAACCCAAAATGTACCACTTATATAAGGCAGGACAGGATATCAGTGATGAGGTGAAACTACCCCCACTACTATCAATGGCTACACAGAAAGTCTAACAAGTACTCTGTAGAGACACAGCCACAACTTTCAGTTGAGTTAATATTCAGTGAGAAACACAAATAAATAAATTAAATGCAGAACTATATGAAAAAGAACAGATAAAAGTGTACTTAAATTCACTTATACATCCAGTTGATTTCAGGTAGATCTTAGCCAGAGCAAAGCTCAGATAATAAGCAGAAATAACCCAAAATGTACCACTTATATAAGGCAGGACAGGATATCAGTGATGAGGTGAAACTACCCCCACTGCTATCAATGGCTACACAGAAATTCTAACAAGTACTCTGTAGAGACACAGCCACAACTTTCAGTTGAGTTAATATTCAGTGAGAAACACAAATAAATAAATTAAATGCAGAACTATATGAAAGTACAGATAAAAGTGAACTTACATTCACTTATACATCCAGTTGATTTCAGGTAGATCTTAGCCAGAGCAAAGCTCAGATAATAAGCAGAAATAACCCAAAATGTACCACTTATATAAGGCAGGACAGGATATCAGTGATGAGGTGAAACTACCCCCACTGCTATCAATGGCTACACAGAAATTCTAACAAGTACTCTGTAGAGACACAGCCACAACTTTCAGTTGAGTTAATATTCAGTGAGAAACACAAATAAATAAATTAAATGCAGAACTATATGAAAAGAACAGATAAAAGTGTACTTAAATTCACTTATACATCCAGTTGATTTCAGGTAGATCTTAGCCAGAGCAAAGCTCAGATAATAAGCAGAAATAACCCAAAATGTACCACTTATATAAGGCAGGACAGGATATCAGTGATGAGGTGAAACTACCCCCCACTGCTATCAATGGCTACACAGAAATTCTAACAAGTACTCTGTAGAGACACAGCCACAACTTTCAGTTGAGTTAATATTCAGTGAGAAACACAAATAAATAAATTAAATGCAGAACTATATGAAAAGAACAGATAAAAGTGTACTTAAATTCACTTATACATCCAGTTGATTTCAGGTAGATCTTAGCCAGAGCAAAGCTCAGATAATAAGCAGAAATAACCCAAAATGTACCACTTATATAAGGCAGGACAGGATATCAGTGATGAGGTGAAACTACCCCCCACTGCTATCAATGGCTACACAGAAATTCTAACAAGTACTCTGTAGAGACACAGCCACAACTTTCAGTTGAGTTAATATTCAGTGAGAAACACAAATAAATAAATTAAATGCAGAACTATATGAAAAGAACAGATAAAAGTGTACTTAAATTCACTTATACATCCAGTTGATTTCAGGTAGATCTTAGCCAGAGCAAAGCTCAGATAATAAGCAGAAATAACCCAAAATGTACCACTTATATAAGGCAGGACAGGATATCAGTGATGAGGTGAAACTACCCCCACTGCTATCAATGGCTACACAGAAATTCTAACAAGTACTCTGTAGAGACAAAGCCACAACTTTCAGTTGAGTTAATTTTCAGTGAGAAACACAAATAAATAAATTAAATGCAGAACTATATGAAAAAGAACATATAAAAGTGTACTTAAATTCACTTATACATCCAGTTGATTTCAGGTAGATCTTAGCCAGAGCAAAGCTCAGATAATAAGCAGAAATAACCCAAAATGTACCACTTATATAAGGCAGGACAGGTTATCAGTGATGAGGTGAAACTACCCCCACTTCGATCAATGGCTAGATAGAAACTCTAACAAGTTTTCTGTAGAGACACAGCCACAACTTTCAGTTTAGTGAATATTCAGTGAGAAACACAAATAAATAAATTAAATGCAGAACTATATAAAAAGAGCAGATAAAAGTGTACTTAAATTCACTTATACATCCAGTTGATTTCAGGTAGATCTTAGCCAGAGCAAAGCTCAGATAATAAGCAGAAATAACCCAAAATGTACCACTTATATAAGGCAGGACAGGATATCAGTGATGAGGTGAAACTACCCCCACTGCTATCAATGGCTACACAGAAATTCTAACAAGTACTCTGTAGAGACACAGCCACAACTTTCAGTTGAGTTAATATTCAGTGAGAAACACAAATAAATAAATTAAATGCAGAACTATATGAAAAAGAACAGATAAAAGTGTACTTAAATTCACTTATACATCCAGTTGATTTCAGGTAGATCTTAGCCAGAGCAAAGCTCAGATAATAAGCAGAAATAACCCAAAATGTACCACTTATATAAGGCAGGACAGGATATCAGTGATGAGGTGAAACTACCCCCACTGCTATCAATGGCTACACAGAAATTCTAACAAGTACTCTGTAGAGACACAGCCACAACTTTCAGTTGAGTTAATATTCAGTGAGAAACACAAATAAATAAATTAAATGCAGAACTATATGAAAAAGAACAGATAAAAGTGTACTTAAATTCACTTATACATCCAGTTGATTTCAGGTAGATCTTAGCCAGAGCAAAGCTCAGATAATAAGCAGAAATAACCCAAAATGTACCACTTATATAAGGCAGGACAGGATATCAGTGATGAGGTGAAACTACCCCCACTGCTATCAATGGCTACACAGAAATTCTAACAAGTACTCTGTAGAGACACAGCCACAACTTTCAGTTGAGTTAATATTCAGTGAGAAACACAAATAAATAAATTAAATGCAGAACTATATGAAAAAGAACAGATAAAAGTGTACTTAAATTCACTTATACATCCAGTTGATTTCAGGTAGATCTTGGCCGAGCAAAGCTCAGATAATAAGCAGAAATAACCCAAAATGTACCACTTATATAGGGCAGGACAGGTGAGGTGAAAGTACCCCCACTGCTATCTATCGCTGCACAGAAATTCTAACAAGTACTCTGTAGAGACACAGCCACAGCTTTCAGTTGAGTTAATATTCAGTGAGAAACACAAATAAATAAATTAAATGCAGAACTATATGAAAGAACAGATAAAAGTGTACTTAAATTCACTTATACATCCAGTTGATTTCAGGTAGATCTTAGCCAGAGCAAAGCTCAGATAATAAGCAGAAATAACCCAAAATGTACCACTTATATAAGGCAGGACAGGATATCAGTGATGAGGTGAAACTACCCCCACTGCTATCAATGGCTACACAGAAATTCTAACAAGTACTCTGTAGAGACACAGCCACAACTTTCAGTTGAGTTAATATTCAGTGAGAAACACAAATAAATAAATTAAATGCAGAACTATATGAAAAAAACAGATAAAAGTGTACTTAAATTCACTTATATGTCCAGTTGATTTCAGGTAGATCTTAGCAGAGCAAAGCTCAGATAATAAGCAGAAATAACCCAAAATGTACCACTTATATAAGGCAGGACAGGATATCAGTGATGAGGTGAAACTATCCCCAACTGCTATCAATGGCTACACAGAAATTCTAACAAGTGCTCTGTAGAGACACAGTCACAACTTTCAGTTGAGTTAATATTCAGTGAGAAACAAAATAAATAAATTAAATGAAGAACTATATGAAAAATAGCAGATAAAAGTGTACTTAAATTCACTTATACATCCAGTTGATTTCAGGTAGATCTTAGCTGGAGCAAAGCTCAGATAATAAGTAGAAATAACCCAAAATGTACCACTTATATAAGGCAGGATAGGATATCAGTGATGAGGTGAAACTACCCCCACTGCTATCAATGGCTACACAGAAATCCTAACAAGTGCTCTGTAGAGACATAGCCACAACTTTCAGTTGAGTTAATATTCAGTGAGAAACACAAATAAATAAATTAAATGCAGAACTATATGAAAAAGAACAGATAAAAGTGTACTTAAATTCACTTATACATCCAGTTGATTTCAGGTAGATCTTAGCCAGAGCAAAGCTCAGATAATAAGCAGAAATAACCCAAAATGTACCACTTATATAAGGCAGGACAGGATATCAGTGATGAGGTGAAACTACCCCCACTGCTATCAATGGCTACACAGAAATTCTAACAAGTACTCTGTAGAGACACAGCCACAACTTTCAGTTGAGTTAATATTCAGTGAGAAACACAAATAAATAAATTAAATGCAGAACTATATGAAAAAGAACAGATAAAAGTGTACTTAAATTCACTTATACATCCAGTTGATTTCAGGTAGATCTTAGCCAGAGCAAAGCTCAGATAATAAGCAGAAATAACCCAAAATGTACCACTTATATAAGGCAGGACAGGATATCAGTGATGAGGTGAAACTACCCCCACTGCTATCAATGGCTACACAGAAATTCTAACAAGTACTCTGTAGAGACACAGCCACAACTTTCAGTTGAGTTAATATTCAGTGAGAAACACAAATAAATAAATTAAATGCAGAACTATATGAAAAAGAACAGATAAAAGTGTACTTAAATTCACTTATACATCCAGTTGATTTCAGGTAGATCTTAGCCAGAGCAAAGCTCAGATAATAAGCAGAAATAACCCAAAATGTACCACTTATATAAGGCAGGACAGGATATCAGTGATGAGGTGAAACTACCCCCACTGCTATCAATGGCTACACAGAAATTCTAACAAGTACTCTGTAGAGACACAGCCACAACTTTCAGTTGAGTTAATATTCAGTGAGAAACACAAATAAATAAATTAAATGCAGAACTATATGAAAAAGAACAGATAAAAGTGTACTTAAATTCACTTATACATCCAGTTGATTTCAGGTAGATCTTAGCCAGAGCAAAGCTCAGATAATAAGCAGAAATAACCCAAAATGTACCACTTATATAAGGCAGGACAGGATATCAGTGATGAGGTGAAACTACCCCCACTGCTATCAATGGCTACACAGAAATTCTAACAAGTACTCTGTAGAGACACAGCCACAACTTTCAGTTGAGTTAATATTCAGTGAGAAACACAAATAAATAAATTAAATGCAGAACTATATGAAAAGAACAGATAAAAGTGTACTTAAATTCACTTATACATCCAGTTGATTTCAGGTAGATCTTAGCTGGAGCAAAGCTCAGATAATAAGCAGAAATAACCCAAAATGTACCACTTATATAAGGCAGGACAGGATATCAGTGATGAGGTGAAACTACCCCAACTGCTATCAATGGCTACACAGAAATTCTAACAAGTACTCTGTAGAGACACAGCCACAACTTTCAGTTGAGTTAATATTCAGTGAGAAACACAAATAAATAAATTAAATGCAGAACTATATGAAAAAGAACAGATAAAAGTGTACTTAAATTCACTTATACATCCAGTTGATTTCAGGTAGATCTTAGCCAGAGCAAAGCTCAGATAATAAGCAGAAATAACCCAAAATGTACCACTTATATAAGGCAGGACAGGGTATCAGTGATGAGGTGAAACTACCCCCACTGCTATCAATGGCTACACAGAAATTCTAACAAGTACTCTGTAGAGACACAGCCACAACTTTCAGTTGAGTTAATATTCAGTGAGAAACACAAATAAATAAATTAAATGCAGAACTATATGGAAAAGAACAGATAAAAGTGTACTTAAATTCACTTATACATCCAGTTGATTTCAGGTAGATCTTAGCTGGAGCAAAGCTCAGATAATAAGCAGAAATAACCCAAAATGTACCACTTATATAAGGCAGGACAGGATATCAGTGATGAGGTGAAACTACCCCCACTGCTATCAATGGCTACACAGAAATTCTAACAAGTACTCTGTAGAGACACAGCCACAACTTTCAGTTGAGTTAATATTCAGTGAGAAACACAAATAAATAAATTAAATGCAGAACTATATGAAAAAGAACAGATAAAATGTACTTAAATTCACTTATACATCCAGTTGATTTCAGGTAGATCTTCACCAGAGCAAAGCTCAAATAAAAAGCAGAAATAACCCAAAATGTACCACTTATATAAGGCAGGACAGGATATAAGTGATGAGGTGAAACTACCGCTCGACTGCTATCAATGGCTACACAAAAATTCTAACAAGTACTGTGTAGAGAAACAGCCACAACTATCAGTTGAGTTACTATTCATTGAGAAACACAAATAAATAAATTAAATGCAGAACTATATGAAAAAGAACAGATAAAAGTGCCCTTAAATTCACTTATACATCCAGTTGATTTCAGGTAGATCTTAGCCAGAGCAAAGCTCAGATAATAAGCAGAAATAACCCAAAATGTACCACTTATATAAGGCAGGACAGGATATCAGTGATGAGGTGAAACTACCCCCACTGCTATCAATGGCTACACAGAAATTCTAACAAGTACTCTGTAGAGACACAGCCACAACTTTCAGTTGAGTTAATATTCAGTGAGAAACACAAATAAATAAATTAAATGCAGAACTATATGAAAAAGCAGATAAAAGTGTACTTAAATTCACTTATACATCCAGTTGATTTCAGGTAGATCTTAGCTGGAGCAAAGCTCAGATAATAAGCAGAAATAACCCAAAATGTACCACTTATATAAGGCAGGACAGGATATCAGTGATGAGGTGAAACTACCCCCACTGCTATCAATGGCTACACAGAAATTCTAACAAGTACTCTGTAGAGACACAGCCACAACTTTCAGTTGAGTTAATATTCAGTGAGAAACACAAATAAATAAATTAAATGCAGAACTATATGAAAAAGAACAGATAAAAGTGTACTTAAATTCACTTATACATCCAGTTGATTTCAGGTAGATCTTAGCCAGAGCAAAGCTCAGATAATAAGCAGAAATAACCCAAAATGTACCACTTATATAAGGCAGGACAGGATATCAGTGATGAGGTGAAACTACCCCCACTGCTATCAATGGCTACACAGAAATTCTAACAAGTACTCTGTAGAGACACAGCCACAACTTTCAGTTGAGTTAATATTCAGTGAGAAACACAAATAAATAAATTAAATGCAGAACTATATGAAAAAGAACAGATAAAAGTGTACTTAAATTCACTTATACATCCAGTTGATTTCAGGTAGATCTTAGCTGGAGCAAAGCTCAGATAATAAGCAGAAATAACCCAAAATGTACCACTTATATAAGGCAGGACAGGATATCAGTGATGAGGTGAAACTACCCCCCACTGCTATCAATGGCTACACAGAAATTCTAACAAGTACTCTGTAGAGACACAGCCACAACTTTCAGTTGAGTTAATATTCAGTGAGAAACACAAATAAATAAATTAAATGCAGAACTATATGAAAAGAACAGATAAAAGTGTACTTAAATTCACTTATACATCCAGTTGATTTCAGGTAGATCTTAGCTGGAGCAAAGCTCAGATAATAAGCAGAAATAACCCAAAATGTACCACTTATATAAGGCAGGACAGGATATCAGTGATGAGGTGAAACTACCCCCACTGCTATCAATGGCTACACAGAAATTCTAACAAGTACTCTGTAGAGACACAGCCACAACTTTCAGTTGAGTTAATATTCAGTGAGAAACACAAATAAATAAATTAAATGCAGAACTATATGAAAAAGAACAGATAAAAGTGTACTTAAATTCACTTATACATCCAGTTGATTTCAGGTAGATCTTAGCTGGAGCAAAGCTCAGATAATAAGCAGAAATAACCCAAAATGTACCACTTATATAAGGCAGGACAGGATATCAGTGATGAGGTGAAACTACCCCCACTGCTATCAATGGCTACACAGAAATTCTAACAAGTACTCTGTAGAGACACAGCCACAACTTTCAGTTGAGTTAATATTCAGTGAGAAACACAAATAAATAAATTAAATGCAGAACTATATGAAAAGAACAGATAAAAGTGTACTTAAATTCACTTATACATCCAGTTGATTTCAGGTAGATCTTAGCCAGAGCAAAGCTCAGATAATAAGCAGAAATAACCCAAAATGTACCACTTATATAAGGCAGGACAGGATATCAGTGATGAGGTGAAACTACCCCCACTGCTATCAATGGCTACACAGAAATTCTAACAAGTACTCTGTAGAGACACAGCCACAACTTTCAGTTGAGTTAATATTCAGTGAGAAACACAAATAAATAAATTAAATGCAGAACTATATGAAAAAGAACAGATAAAAGTGTACTTAAATTCACTTATACATCCAGTTGATTTCAGGTAGATCTTAGCCAGAGCAAAGCTCAGATAATAAGCAGAAATATCCCAAAATGTACCACTTATATAAGGCAGGACAGGATATCAGTGATGAGGTGTTGGGCCTAAGAGGGTGTCACCAGAGTCAGGTAGGAAGTAACACATATCTACTTCAGTTACACATGGATGCACGCTACATTTGGGGGCTTGTCCAGGATTGCCTGTACTGCCTTGAACTCCTCCCTATTCCCCTGTACATGTGGAAAGCTGCTCCAGCAGCAAGATGAACCCAGACTAAGCTATCCAAGTAGGTCAGAACCTTACACCAGAAGCTGCAGCTTCACTGACCATAAATTCTATAGGGCCTGAAATTGTGAATGCTTTTTCAAGTCTTGTAGAAAAATGCTTAAAGCCTATACAGCCATTCACTAAGTTTGGCTATCACAAATTCTGTCTCTTTTCTGGCAAACAACCCACACTTCAGGGAGAGGAAGATTTTTAATCTTGTCTGGATTAGGCTTCAATAGCCCTCGAGGAGTGGGTTATCCAAGAATCTCAGAAGAAGCAGTGGATAACTGAAAGTCTAAAGGGATTAGCTGTGGATACCATAATCGTTAAACCTAAGGATGGCTAAGCAAATTGCACAGCCAAGGACTATTTAGGAGTACTGCAGGATGTTTTGGAAGGACCGAGAGGGCTGTGGACCTAATGTATCAGTCTACAAAGAACATACATACCAAGAGGTTGGTGAGAAGCAGATTACATTAAGAGATTAGATAAAATGCACCACCAGATCATCCTAAAGAAGTGGGTGGATCATAAAGTAGCTGACCTAGTACGGAGTGGACACATTTTACAAGGAGCTCAAACTATGGACCCCATTATGTGAAAACTGAGGATGAGAAATAGGGAGGCGACTCTAACTTATTCTCAGTTGGTTAAAGAAGTGAGGGAAGATAAAGCTCTGTTGGAAGCAAAATCTCAAGGTTCAACAGCAATTAAAGCAGTGAGTGAACACAAGCAGGAGCCTATAGCTGTGCTTACTACTCAAACAGAGTCATGGCCCAGGGTGTCCACAATGTGGAGAGGTGTTACAGTTGCAGGTGCAAGTATCTTCCCTAACCGGCGTAATAGCTCAGGTCACCAAAACAGTTGCAGACTTGTAAAAAATAGTAACTTTAGCTGAAGGAGGAATACATCGGCTAGAACCTCCATCAAAGGACTCAGGAGAAATGAATCAACCGATACGTTCAGAGTTCTACTGGATTTTGTTTTTGCCAATAGGATACAGGGCATATAAAGCGACAGTGTCCAAATGCAGAGAACTTGAAAAGTGAACAAACTATTATTAGCTAGTCAATGCAGGAAAACTTCAAAGGGCCCCAATAAAGGAGCCAGCTAAGTCCAGTTACAAAGAGCCATAAAATCTAACATCAAGGACAGCATCCTGGATATCTTTTCCACACTAACCCTTGTAATGGGAGAGAACTACCTACTATGCACACTTCTAGCTCATCTGAGGTGAACAACCAAATTGGAAAGCCATCTCAGGAAAATCTCAGCATCTGAGACTGCAAAGCATTACTAAGAAAGAGTCGTATCCGTTAAAATGGTAAGGTCAACCATCTGTACCTCAACCGCATACTGACTGCCGTACAACTGAACAAATTCCGTAAACAGAAACTACCGGATGGCCTACTGGGACCATCCCCCATCGTGTCAGTAAAATAGAAGGGGAGTATAGTAGCACTGTTGGATACTGGTGCACAAATCACCATTCTGGACAGAGACTTCTACCTAAAATACTTAAAGCATTTGCCACTTGAAAAGTTAGAAGATCTGGAGATCTGGGGGCTAAATGACATGAAGTTCCCTTATGATGGTTATGTCTCACTCAAGTCTGAATTTTCCACTTCAGTTTTTGGGTCAACAGAAATTTTTGAAACTCTTGCTGTTGTGTGCCCCAGGCCAAAAGGAAAGGATTCAGCATCTATTTTAATGGGGACAAATATTGACCTCGTCAGAAGAATGCTGATGCCTCAGTTGACCCAGGAACACCCAACATTACATCCTCTCCTGAGACCAGCTTTTTGTGCCCTAGGGAGAAGGACAGCAAGAAAGATGAAAGTGGTCATGTGGACCCTGTCTGGGAAAGAGCATATAATTCATCCTGGTCAGGTCACCTGCTTAAGAGCCAAAGTGAGGATGTGTGGACAAATAGTTCCTCATCTCATGATGGAAATGGATCCAGAAAGTGACTTTGTCACTGGAGCTGGAACTAGTTCCAGAAGTTTGGCCTGGACAGGTTAAAACATCCGTATGACACTTTGCCTGTGGGGTTGAAGAATAAAGGAAGTACTGCCATTGTCCTGCATTCACAAGTGCATTTGGGAAATGTTTATGCTGGCACTCCCTTACCTGCTTCTGTGTTAACAAGGAATGAAATGAGAGCAGGTCCATCGAGGCTGAAGCTGGAAGATTGTGATGGATCCACACAGTCTACCAGTTTTTACTATGCCTCGAACCAGCTATCACTGTGTATGTTTAATTATTGCTAGATTGATTATTGCTAGATTTTGATATGCCACTACCTCACTATATGCTGCTAATATTGTAACAATACAATGTGCTTAAGAGCAGGCCTTGCTCACTGATTACTGGTATTACTGAACTTTGTTAACCTGTAAGTTGTTTATCAGCTTAAAAGATGTTTACCAGAATGTGGGGATTTCAAAGAGGAACTATATCACAAGTTTGTTAGCCAACTGTTCTAAAAAGGGAAGTAAGGCACAAGACCAGACATTATGAGACTTGTTTACAACGCGAAATGATCTGTAATTTTCTAAAATATTCCATCAACTCATGATGAGCTTGTAATGTCATATTTCTACAATATTCCATCATCTCATGATGAGCTTGTGATCAATATGTCATTAGTTGACCCTATTGTTTGTTCAAGACTATAAAAGCCTCAAAGGCTAAAATGGAAATCATCATCATCCGGATTTGATCACAGCACCAGCCTGAACTGAGCTTAGAGACATTTTGCCAGTATTGGCCTTGCCTTGACTGAACAAATAGCTGCACTGGATAAGATAGAAGTCTTCTTATCAGTGGCAAAGATGATTTTGTTTATGCATATACTTGTAAGTACATGATCTGTTAGTTTTTCTGTTTATTTAGTATTAGTTTTTACTGTTTATTTAGTAAGTTTTTGTTTAA
The DNA here is from genome assembly GCF_019279795.1 of Protopterus annectens. NCBI lineage: Eukaryota > Metazoa > Chordata > Ceratodontiformes > Protopteridae > Protopterus > Protopterus annectens. The sequence goes on along the minus strand of NC_056748.1, from coordinate 1,020,433,812 downwards.
TAAATTGTTAAGCTTTCTTTGAGCCTTGGTGTCTTGTGTCATTTCTAATCCTGTATTAATCTCAGACTTTTAAAGTAATGGGCTAGTTCAAAAGATATTGATATAGGAGGTGGCCTTTTGTCCCCTGAGTGGGTAACCATAGCTAGAGAGCTACTAATGAGAAAGAAAAATTGTTTTTCTACCAGTGAACTGGATGTGGGTTGAGCAAAGAGTGCAGAACACCAAATAAGAGTGAAAGAGGACCGGCCTTTCAGGGAACATTCCAGAAGAGTAGCCCAGGAGACCTGAGGACTTAAGAAAACATTTGGAAGAGCTCACAGCCACAGGGATAATTCGAGAGTCAAGAAGTCCATATGCCTCTTCCATTATCATTGTCAGGAAAAGAATGGGTCAATTCACATGTGTGTTGACTATTGTACTCTGAATCAGCCGAACCATTCCAGACCAGTACACAACTCCCCGGATTGAAGATGCTCTAAATTGCCTGGTGGGCACTAAGTGGTTCAGTGTGCTAGACTTAGGGAGTGGATACTATCAAATCCCTATGCACCCAGAAGATAAAGAGAAGACTGTCTTCACCACTCCTTTGGGATGTTTTGAGTTTGATTATGTGCCTCATGGTTTATCAAATGTACTGGCAACTTTCCAGAGAATCATGGAAAGAACAGTTGGAGACATGCATCTCCTGGAAGTCTTGGTCTACCTGGATGACATCATTGTTTTTGGGAGGACCCTAGAGGAGCACGAAAAAGACTGATGAAAGTATTGGACAGGCTTGAGAAGGAAGGCCTGAAGTTGTCATTGGACAAATGCAGGTTTTTCCAACCTTCAGTGACCTATGTGGGACATGTAGTGTCTGCAAATGGGATATCCACAGATCCCAGCAAGGCAAAGTTGGAAGCTGTGGCACCTTGGCCCAGACCCACAACTATCGGGCTACAGCACTGCAATCTTTCCTGGGTTCTGTAGTTACTATAGAAGGTTTGTGGAAGGATTTTCAAAGATAGCAAGACCCTCAACCATTTGCTCCGAAAGATGAGAAAGCAGATGAAACAGGATATCCTTGTGAAGAAGCCCAAGGACCGAGAGGCTCTAAATAACTCATCGAGTCGCTTGTCTCCTGAGTGTGAAGAGTCCTTTGAACAGCTTAAGTATTGCCTCACAAATTCCTGTGCTTGCATTATGCTGACTCAGCAAAGCCATCTCTTTACATGTGAATGCTAGCAGGCATGGCTTCTAGGGGAGTTCTTTACCAGGAGTATGATAATAAGCTGAGAGCTGTGGCTTTTATCAGTTGAAGTTTATCCCCACAGAAAGAAACTATCCTGTGCACAAGTTGGAATCCCTTGCCTTAAAGTGGGCGGTAGTGGGCAACCTGCATGACTATCTCTATGGGGCTGAATTTGAAGTGCAGACTGACAACAATCCTCTGACATACATCCGGACACTGGAAAGCTATATGCTGCTGGCCACAGATGTATGGCAGCTCTATGCAACTATAATTTCAGTTTGAAATATCACCAGGACATGAAAATGAAGATGCGATGGTCTGTGCAGAAGACCTCATGGAGAGTTACACCAACGATGAATGGATGGAAATTCTGTGCCAGGGTGAGAGCTATGTGTCAGATTGCAACCTGCTATTAACACACTGAATGTTGGGCCCAGAAGTTGGGTCTGTCTGCAGCAAGCATACCCCAGGCTTACTGTAATCTGGTCACTTTGTGGGCTTCATCACTACCAGAAAAACTTTGAGTAATAGTGACCTCAGTTGAGATCTAAAGAGAAGACCCCTTGGGTCAGTTGGAGGTAGCTGCTTTAGAGAAGAAACAAATTGATATGCTTCGCACAGATATTCATCCTCTGACCAGACTTTTGGTAAAGAATGAGACAGACTCCAGATACAAAATGGACTAAAAAAAAGTGCATAGGAGATCCCCTAGTGCACTCGGCAGTGAAAAATGGCAATTGTTTCTTCCTCAGAAGTATAGAGAAGTAGTACTCCAGTCATTGCAAATGAACATGGTCATCTTGGTTATGACAGAACTATGGGTCTGGTATGAGACAGGTTCTACTGGCCATGCATGAAGCAAGATGTTGAGGATTATTGTTGTACATGTCTTCGTTGCATTCAGAAATACTCTGTCAACCAGAGCTGCCTCACTGGGTCAAATGGAGCAGTGGACCCATGGAATTGGTCTGTATAGATTTTATGCATTGAACCGAATGAAGATGGGATCAGTAATGTGCTGGTGGTAACAGACCACTATACCCGATAAGCTCAAGCATTTCCTCACTTGCAATCAAAGCTATTACAGTGGCAAAACTACTAGTTGAGACGTTCTTTGTACTATGGCTCGCCAAAAGGATACACTCTGACCAGGACGTGATTTTTGAGAGCAAGCTTGTCCATGAACTACTCACTCTTTGGGAGTTCAAAAAGTCGCACTACCTTATCATCCTCAATGGGATCCCAGCTGGAGCATTTCAACAGAACTTTACTAGATATGTTGGGGACACTATCTGCTGAGAAAAAGAGTCAGTGGAGTAGACATGTAGCCACAGTGGTGCATGCCTACAACAGTACTCTGCTAAAAAGTATGCTACAGGGTTCTCGCCTTACTTCCTAATGTTTGGAAGAGAGCTAATCTTCCTGTTGATGTTGCCTTTGGAGTCACAGCTGATGATACACCAGTGCGATCTCATGACAGTTATGCGTGGTAGAGACTCAAGAAGAACCTCAGACAGGCCTGTAGGCTAGCTGAAAAATTAACAGGACAAAGATATCAGTGAAACCAGGCTCACTATGACAAGAAAGTGAAGATGCATGATTTGCAACTAGGGGACAGAGTCCTTTTGAGGAATTTGGGTCTACAAGAAAAGCATAAACTAGCTGACCGCTGGCCAGTTATCAGCTACCTAATATCCCTGTCTATCAAGTTTGCCCTGAAGGGAAAGAAGGACCTATCAAAACCTGGCACTGCAACAACTTAATGCCTTTGGCAAAATCAGTGAGACTCATGAATCCAGAGCCTAGAATGGCTCAGCAGAAGCCTAACTCAAGGTAATCCAGAAGACTAAGGTGGAGAGGAAATATCCTCTCCAATGTTCAAGAGCCCATGCTTCCTCCTGCTGAAGGAGAGGAGGACAGTGACAATGGCTGGGGTTTCAGTGGGCTTTTTTATGAGGATGTGTGAGATCACATGAGACTGTAATCTCAATGTAAATGCACCAGAATTCATTCCTTGTCATTTAGACAGCCCAGACCTGACAATAAGACTAAGTGGTGTTTCTGTACCTCTTGCAGAACCTGATACTGATGGAGGCCACTGCTGCACAAACTTCTAGAAAATAGTGCTGGAGGACAGTCATACCATTATGGAAAAAGAAAGCTGAAGTTATACAAGAGGAGATTTAGAAGTAAACAATAATATACCTACTGAAGAAGACTAGACACTGAATGTGATGTGAGTGACAAACCTTCCTGGAGCAAAGCTCCTGAAGTTGTCTCTACCAAACCAAACTGCAGAGACTGATTCAGCCCCTAAGAGACTCTTACATATGGCAGTTTGGGACATAGTACACAGGAACCTGTGGCCATGTCTCATCAGAGAGTCTCTATGCCCATGAGCCCTATGCCTCTACTTCAGTGGTGACATCCATATCCCAAGTTAAACATAAGGTTGATTACCCTTGGTGAAATATTGCAAATTTTGAATGTAAAAATATTATTCAGCTGATGGTGCATTAGTGCTTGTAAATATTTTGCTCCTAATCTACCTTTGACTTGGGGTACCCAAGATTTTCAAGTGGGGGAGAGTATTCTCCACTGTATTTCATTAATAGTAGAAGTAATAGACTGGAGTTTTCTATTATACCACAAGTTGGAGCTCCTTTTCAGGAATATAAATGACAATTTTGAAAAGTGAAAGAGAGAAGACTGGAACACTAGCTGAAGGAGAGGGAAGACTGAAATATTACCTGAAGGGGAAACAGGCCTTGCAGCATGCACTGGATGTTTCTTCTTCTATTGTTTTGGGACACAGAGAAGTGAGGTAGCAGTTTGTGGGTCTGTCTCTTGCTGAAATCCTGGATGATGGTATTTTGTGGATTCAGGAGAAGTGCCCCTGAAAACCAGTAATTCCACACCTGCATATGATTTATGCAAGAAAAAAGTTCCCTTGGGCCTAGTACAGAGATGCCAGAGATGACTACCAAGAGTTCTGGGGGTGATTTTCCATTTTTGTCTTGAGGGAACTGCGGTGCCCTGGTCACTGGGATATTCTCGACTGGAGGGTGTGTGAGAGGCTTTTTGGCTGTCATTTTATACTTTTATAAGATTGTGGATCCCCCTAAATGTTTTTGTGGATTGGCAAATAGCTGGGATCATATGAGCTCCAGCCTTGGGCCCCATCATGCCGGCAGTAGGACTGTAAGTAGTCACTGGCCAGTGAACAGGGTACAATAGAGTGTCTCATAGTTGGTCTGTTTAGCTTCTGCATCTAGAGGGTTGCTCTTAAAAGACTCCTTATTGCTAAATGACATTTTCTCATACTCTGTATTTCTTTTGCATTATAAATCTCTATTGTTCAGTGACATTGCATTTTGTCTCATGTTAGTACTTTTGGCCTTATAGACTAGTATTTGCTAAATGACATTGCATTTCTCATATTCCTAATGGAGCAAAGCTCAGATAATAAGCAGAAATAACCCAAAATGTACCACTTATGTGAGGCACGACAGGATATCAGTGATGATGTGAAACTACCCCCACTGATATCAATGGCTACACAGAAATTCTAACAAGTACTCTGAAGAGACACAACCACAAATTTCAGTTGAGTTAATATTCAGTGAAAAACACAACTAAATAAATTAAATGCAAAACTCTATGAAAAAGAACAGATACAAGTGTACTTAAATTCACTTATTCGTCCAATTGATTTCAGGTAGATCTTAGCCAGAGCAAAGCTCAGATAATAAGCAGAAACAACCCAAAATATACCACTTATATAAGGCAGGACAGGATATCAGTGATGAGGTGAAACTACCCCCACTGCTTTCAATGGCTAAACAGAAATTCTAACAAGTACTCTGTAGAGACACAGCCACAACTTTCAATTGAGTTAATATTCAGTGAGAAACATAAATAAATTAAATGCAGATCTATATGAAATAGAGCAGACAAAAGTTTAATTAAATTCATTTATATGTCCAGTTGATTTCAGTTAGATATTTTCCAGAGCAAACCTCAGATAATAAGCAGAAATAACCCAGAATGTTTCACTTATATAAGGCAGGACAGAATATCAGTGATGAGGTGAGAGTACCCCTCATTGCTATTAATGGCTACACAGAAATTCTAACAAGTACTCTATAGAGACACAGCCAGAACTTTCAGTTGAGTTAGTATTCAGTGAGAAACACAAATAAATAAATTAAATGCAGAAATATATGAAAAATAGCAGAAAAAAGTGTACTTAAATTCACTTATAAGTCCATTTGATTTTAGCTAAATCTTAGCCGGAACAAAGCTCAGATAATAAGCAGAAATAACCAAAAATGTACCACTTATATAAGGCAGGACAGAATATCAGTGATGAGGTGAAACTACACCCCACTGCTATCAATGGCTATGCAGAAATTCTAACAAGTACTCTGTAGAGACACAGCCACAACTTTCAGTTGAGTTAATATTCAGTGAGAAACACAAATAAATAAATTAAATGCAGAACTATATGAAAAAGAAAAGATAAAAGTGTACTTAAATTCATTTATACATCCAGATGATTTCAGGTAGATCTTAGCCGGAGCAAAGCTCAGATAATAAGCAGAAATATCCCAAAATGTACCTCTTATATAAGGCAGGATAAGATATCAGTGATGAGGAGAAACGACCCCCCCCCACTGCCATCAATGGTAAACAGAAATTCTAACAAGTACTCTGTAGAGACAAAGACACAACTTTCAGTTAAATTAATATTCACTGAGAAACATAAATAAATTAAATGCAGATCTATATGAAAATGAACAGATAAAAGTGTACTTAAATTCACTTATACATCCAGTTGATTTCAGGTAAATCTTAGTTGTATCAAATCTCAGATAATAAGCAGAAATACCCCAAAATGTACCCCTTATATATGGCAGGAAAGGATATCAGTGATGAGGTGAAACTGCCCCCACTGCTATCAATGGCTACACAGAAATTCTAACAAGTACTCTGTAGAGACACAGCCACAACTTTCAGTTGAGTTAATATTCAGTGAGAAACACAAATAAATAAATTAAATGCAGAACTATATGAAAAAGAGCAGATAAAAGTGTACTTAATTCACTTATATGTCCAGTTGATTTCAGGTAGATCTCAGCCAGAGCAAAGCTCAGATAATAAGCAGTAATACCCCAAAATGTACCACTTATATAAGGCAGGACAGGATATCAGTGATGAGGTGAAACTACCCCCACTGCTTTCAATGGCTAAACAGAAATTCTAACAAGTACTCTGTAGAGACACAGCCACAACTTTCATTTGAGTTAATATTCATTGAGAAACATAAATAAATTAAATGCAGATCTATATGAAAATGAACAGATAAAAGTGTACTTAAATTCACTTATATGTCCAGTTGATTTCAGGTAGATCTCAGCCAGAGCAAAGCTCAGATAATAAGCAGTAATACCCCAAAATGTACCACTTATATAATACAGAACAGGATATCAGTGATGAGGTGAAACAACCCCCAACTGCTATCAATGGCTATACAGAAATTCTAACAAGTACTCTGTAGAGACACACCCACAACTTTCAGTTGAGTTAATATTCAGTGAGGAACACAAGTAAATAAATTAAATGCAGAACTATATGAAAATAACAGATTAAAGTGTACTTAAATTCACTTATATCTAAAGAGCATTTCAGGGAGGTCTTTGCCAAAGCAAAGCTCAGATAATAAGCTTAAATAACCCAAAATGTACCACTTATATAAGGCAGGACAGGATATCAGCGATGAGTTTAAACTACCCCCCACTGCTATCAATGGCTGCACAGAAATTCTAACAAGTACTCTGTAGAGACACAGCCACAGATTTCAGTTGTGTTAATATTCAGTGAGAAACACAAATAAATTAAATACAGAACTATTTGAAAAAGAACAGATAAAAGTGTACTTATATTCACGTAAGTCCAATTGATTTCAGGAATATCTTAGCCGGAGCAAAGCTCAGATAATAAGCAGAAAAAACCCAAAATGTACCAATTATATGAGGCAGGAAAGGATATCAGTGATGACATGAAACTACCCCCACTGCTATCACTGGCTACACAGAAATTCTAATAAGTACTCTGTAGAGACACAGCCACAACTTTAAGTTTAGTTAATAGTCAGTGAGAAACACAAATAAATAAATTAAATGCATAACTATATGAAAATAACAGATTAAAGTGTACTTAAATTCACTTATTCATCCTGTTTATTTCAGGTAGATCTTAGCAAGACCAAAGTTCGGATAATAATCAGAAATAACCAAAAATGTACCACTTATATAAGGCAGGACAGGATATCAGTGATGAGGTGAAACTAGACCCACTGCTATCAATGGCTGTACAGAAATTATAACAAGCACTCTGTAGAGACACAACCACAACGTTCAGTTGAGTTAATATTCATTGAGAAACACAAATAAATAAATTAAATGCAGAACTATATGAAAATAACAGATTAAAGTGTACTTAAATTCACTTATATCTAAAGAGCATTTCAGGGAGGTCTTTGCCAAAGCAAAGCTCAGATAATAAGCTTAAATAACCCAAAATGTACCACTTATATAAGGCAGGACAGGATATCAGCGATGAGTTTAAACTACCCCCCACTGCTATCAATGGCTACACAGAAATTCTAACAAGTACTGAGTAGACACACAGCCACAGATTTCAGTGGTGTTAATATTCAGTGAGAAACACAAATAAATTAAATACAGAACTATTTGAAAAAGAACAGATAAAAGTGTACTTATATTCACGTAAGTCCAATTGATTTCAGGAATATCTTAGCCGGAGCAAAGCTCAGATAATAAGCAGAAATACCCCAAAATGTACTCCTTACATATGGCAGGAAAGGATATCAGTGATGAGGTGAAACTACCCCCACTGCTATCAATGGCTACACAGAAATTCTAACAAGTACTCTGTAGAGACACAGCCACAACTTTCAGTTTAGTTAATATTCAGTGAGAAACACAAATAAGTAAATTAAATGCAGAACTATATGAAAAAGAACAGATAAAAGTGTACTTAAATTCACTTATAAGTCCAATTGATTTCAGGTAGATCATAGCCGGAGCAAATCTCAGATAATAAGCAAAAATAACCCAAAATGTACCACTTATATAAGGCAGGACAGGATATCAGTGATGAGGTGAAACTACCCCCACTGCTATCAATGGCTAAACAGAAATTCTAACAAGTACTCTGTAGAGACACAGCCACAACTTTCAGTTGAGTTAATATTCAGTGAGAAACACAAATAAATAAATTAAATGCAGAACTATATGAAAAAGAACAGATAAAAGTGTACTTAATTCACTTATACGTCCAGCTAATTTCAGGCAGATCTATGAACTACTTATATAAAGCAGGACAAGATATCAGTGATGAGGTAAAACTACCCCCACTGCTTTCAATGGCTAAACAGAAATTCTAACAAGTACTCTGTAGAGACACAGCCGCAACTTTCAATTGAGTTAATATTCAGTGAGAAACATAAATAAATTAAATGCAGATCTATATGAAAATGAACAGATAAAAGTGTACTTAAATTCACTTATATGTCCAGTTGATTTCAGGTAGATCTCAGCCAGAGCAAAGCTCAGATAATAAGCAGTAATACCCCAAAATGTACTACTTCTATAAGGCAGAACAGGATGTCAGTGATGAGATGAAACTTTGCTACACTGCTATCAATGGCTAGATGGAAATTCTAACAAGTACTCTGTAGAGACACACCCACAACTTTCAGTTGAGTTAATATTCAGTGAGGAACACAAGTAAATAAATTAAATGCAGACGTATATGAAAAAGAAGAGATAAAAGTGTCCATAAATTCACTTATACGTCCTGTTTATTTCAGGTAGATCTTAGCCAGAGCAAAGCTCAGATAATAAGCAGAAATAACCAAAAATGTACCACTTATATAAGGCAGGACAGGATATCAGTGATGAGGTGAAACTAGACCCACTGCTATCAATGGCTAAACAGAAATTCTAACAAGTAGTCTGTAGAGACAAAGCCACAACTTTCAGTTGAGTTAACATTCAGTGGGAAAGAAAAATAAATTAAATGCAGAACTATATGAAAAAGAACAGATAAAAGTGTACTTAAATGCACTTATATGTCCAGTTCATTTCAGGTAGATATTAGCCGGAACAAAGCTCAGATAATAAGCAGAAATAACCCAAAATGAACCACTTATATGAGGTAGGACAGGATATCAGTGATGAGGTGAAACTACCCCCCACTGCTATCAATGGCTACAAAGAAATTCTAACAAGTACTCTGCAGAGACACAGCCATAACTTTCAGTTGAGTTAATATTCAGTGAGAAACACAAATAAATAAATTAAAAGCAGAACTATATAAAAAATAACAGATAAAAGTGTACTTAAATTCATTGATACATCCAGTTGATTTCAGGTAGATCTTAGCATGAGCAAAGCTCAGATAATAAGCAGAAATATCCCTAAATGTACCACTTATACAAGGCAGGATAGGATATCAGTGATGAGGAGAAACTACCCTCCACTGCTATCAATGGTAAACAGAAATTCTACCAAGTACTCTGTAGAGACACAGCCACAACTTTCAGTTCAGTTAATATTCAGAGAGAAACACAAATAAATTAATTGCAGAACTATATCATAAAGACCAGATAAAAGTGTACTTAATTCACTTATACATCCAGTTTATTTAAAGTAGATCTAAGCTTGAGCAAAGCTCATATAATAAGTAGAATTAACCCAAAAGGAACCACTTATATAATGCAGGACAGGATATCAATGATGAGGTGAAACTACCCCCCTGCTTTCAATGGCAAAACAGAAATTCTAACAAGTACTCTGTAGAGACACAGCCACAACTTTCAAATGAGTTAATATTCAGTGAGAAGCATAAATAAATTAAATGCAGATTTATATGAAAATGAACAGATAAAAGTGTACTTAAATTCACTTATTCGTCCTGTTTATTTCAGGTAGATCTTAGCCAGACCAAAGTTCAGATAATAATCAGAAATAACCAAAAATGTACCACTTATATAAGGCAGGACAGGATATCAGTGATGAGGTGAAACTAGACCCACTGCTATCAATGGCTGTACAGAAATTATAACAAGTACTCTGTAGAGACACAACCACAACTTTCAGTTGAGTTAATATTCAGTGAGAAACACAAATAAATAAATTAAATGCAGAACTATATGAAAATAACAGATTAAAGTGTACTTAAATTCACTTATATCTAAAGAGCATTTCAGGGAGGTCTTTGCCAAAGCAAAGCTCAGATAATAAGCTTAAATAACCCAAAATGTACCACTTATATAAGGCAGGACAGGATATCAGCGATGAGTTTAAACTACCCCCCACTGCTATCAATGGCTGCACAGAAATTCTAACAAGTACTCTGTAGAGACACAGCCACAGATTTCAGTTGTGTTAATATTCAGTGAGAAACACAAATAAATTAAATACAGAACTATTTGAAAAAGAACAGATAAAAGTGTACTTATATTCACGTAAGTCCAATTGATTTCAGGAATATCTTAGCCGGAGCAAAGCTCAGATAATAAGCAGTAAAAACCCAAAATGTACCAATTATATGAGGCAGGAAAGGATATCAGTGATGACATGAAACTACCCCCACTGCTATCACTGGCTACACAGAAATTCTAATAAGTACTCTGTAGAGACACAGCCACAACTTTAAGTTTAGTTAATAGTCAGTGAGAAACACAAATAAATAAATTAAATGCATAACTATATGAAAATAACAGATTAACGTGTACTTAAATTCACTTATTCATCCTGTTTATTTCAGGTAGATCTTAGCCAGACCAAAGTTCGGATAATAATCAGAAATAACCAAAAATGTACCACTTATATAAGGCAGGACAGGATATCAGTGATGAGGTGAAACTAGACCCACTGCTATCAATGGCTGTACAGAAATTATAACAAGCACTCTGTAGAGACACAACCACAACGTTCAGTTGAGTTAATATTCATTGAGAAACACAAATAAATAAATTAAATGCAGAACTATATGAAAATAACAGATTAAAGTGTACTTAAATTCACTTATATGTAAAGAGTATTTCAGGGAGGTCTTTGCCAAAGCAAAGCTCAGATAATAAGCTTAAATAACCCAAAATGTACCACTTATATAAGGCAGGACAGGATATCAGCGATGAGTTTAAACTACCCCCCACTGCTATCAATGGCTACACAGAAATTCTAATAAGTACTCTGTAGAGACACAGCCACAACTTTAAGTTTAGTTAATAGTCAGTGAGAAACATAAATAAAAACATGAAATGCAGAACTATATGAAAAAGAACAGATAAAGGTGTACTTAAATTCACTTATAAGTCCAATTGATTTCAGGTAGATCATAGCCGAAGCAAATCTAAGATAATAAGCAGAAATAACCCAAAATGTACCACTTATATAAGGCAGGACAGGATATCAGTGATGAGGTGAAACTACCCCCACTGCTTTCAATGGCTAAACAGAAATTCTAACAAGTACTCTGTAGAGACAAAGCCGCACCTTTCAATTGAGTTAATATTCAGTGAGAAATATAAATAAATTAAATGCAGATCTATATGGAAATGAACATATAAAAGTGTACTTAAATTCATTTATATGTCCAAAGTATTTCAGGTAGATCTTTGCCGGAGCTAAGCTCAGATAAAAAGCATAAATAACTCAAAATGTACCACTTATATAAAGCAGGACAGGATATCAGTGATGATGGGAAACTACCCCCCTCTGCTATCAATGGCTATAGAGAAATTCTAACAAGTACTCACTTGAGACACAGCCACAACTTTCAGCTGAGTTAATATTCAGTGAGAAACAGAAATAAATAAATTAAATGCAGAACTATATGAAAAAGAGCAGATAAAAGTATAGTTAAATTCACTAATACATCCAGTTGATTTTAGGTAAATCTTAGCCGGAACAAAGCTCAGATAATAAGCAGAAATAACCAAAAATGTACCACTTATATACAGCAGGACAGGATATCAGTGATGAGGTCAAACTACCCCCACTGCTATCAATGGCTATGCAGAAATTCTAACAAGTACTCTGTTAAGCCACAGGCACAAGTTTCAGTTGAGTTAATATTCAGTGGGAAACACAAATAAATAAATTAAATACAGAACTATATGAAAAAGAACTCATGAAAGTGTACATAAATTCATTTATACATGCAGTTGATTTCAGGTAGATCTTAGCCGGAGCAAAGCTCAGATAATAAGCAGAAATATCCCAAAATGTACCTCTTATATAAGGCAGGATAAGATATCAGTGATGAGGAGAATCTACCCCCCACTCCCATCAATGGTAAACAGAAATTCTAACAAGTACTCTGTAGAGACAAAGACACAACTTTCAGTTAAATTAATATTCATTGAGAAACATAAATAAATTAAATGCAGATCTATATGAAAATGAACAGATAAAAGTGCACTTAAATTCACTTATACATCCAGTTGATTTCAGGTAAATCTTAGTTGTATCAAATCTCAGATAATAAGCAGAAATACCCCAAAATGTACTCCTTACATATGGCAGGAAAGGATATCAGTGATGAGGTGAAACTGCCCCCCACTGCTATCAATGTCTACACAGAAATTCTAAAAAGTACTCTGTAGGCACACAGCCACAACTTTCATTTGAGTTAATATTCAGTGAGAAACACAAATAAATAAATTAAATGCAGAACTATATGAAAAAGAACAGATAAAAGTGTACTTAATTCACTTATACGTCCAGCTAATTTCAGGCAGATCTATGAACTACTTATATAAAGCAGGACAAGATATCAGTGATGAGGTAAAACTACCCCCACTGCTTTCAATGGCTAAACAGAAATTCTAACAAGTACTCTGTAGAGACACAGCCACAACTTTCATTTGAGTTAATATTCATTGAGAAACATAAATAAATTAAATGCAGATCTATATGAAAATGAACAGATAAAAGTGTACTTAAATTCACTTATATGTCCAGTTGATTTCAGGTAGATCTCAGCCAGAGCAAAGCTCAGATAATAAGCAGTAATACCCCAAAATGTACTACTTCTATAAGGCAGAACAGGATGTCAGTGATGAGGTGAAACTTTGCCACACTGCTATCAATGGCTAGACAGAAATTCTAACAAGTACTCTGTAGAGACACACCCACAACTTTCAGTTGAGTTAATATTCAGTGAGGAACACAAGTAAATAAATTAAATGCAGAACTATATGAAAATAACAGATTAAAGTGTACTTAAATTCACTTATATCTAAAGAGCATTTCAGGGAGGTCTTTGCCAAAGCAAAGCTCAGATAATAAGCTTAAATAACCCAAAATGTACCACTTATATAAGGCAGGACAGGATATCAGCGATGAGTTTAAACTACCCCCCACTGCTATCAATGGCTACACAGAAATTCTAACAAGTACTCTGTAGAGACACAGCCACAATGTTCAGTTGAGTTAATATTCAGAGAGAAGCACAAATAAATAAATTAAATGCAGAACTATATGAAAAATAAATTAAACGCAGAACTATATGAAAAACAACAGATAAAAGTGTACTTAAATTCTATTATACGTCCAATTGATTTCAAGTAAATCTTAGCTGGAACAAAGCTCAGATAATAAGCAGAAATAACCCAAAATGTACCACTTATATGAGGCAGGAAAGGATATCAGTGATGACGTGAAACTGCCCCCACTGCTATCAATGGCTATACAAAAATTCTAACAAGTACTCTTTAGAGACACAGCCACAACTTTAAGTTTCGTTAATAGTCAGTGAGAAACACAAATAAATAAATTAAATGCAGAACTATATGAAAATAACAGATTAAAGTGTACTTAAATTCACGTATATGTCCAATTGATTTCAAGTAGATCTAAGCTTGAGCAAAGCTCAGATAATAAGCATAATTAACCAGCAATGTACCACTTATATATGGCAGGACAGGATATCCGTGATGAGGTGAAACTAGACCCACGGCTATCAATGACTGTACAGAAATTATAACAAGTAATCTGTAGAGACACAGCCACAACTTTCAGTTTAGTGAATATTCATTGAGTAGCACAAATAAATAAGTTAAATGCAGAACATTATGAAAATAACAGATAAAAGTTTACTTAAATTCACTTATATGTCCAGAGTATTTCAGGTAGATCTTTGCCAGAGCAAAGCTTAGATAATAAGCAGAAATAACCCAAAATGTACCACTTATATAAAGCAGGCCAGGATATCAGTGATGAGGTGAAACTACCCCCACTTCTATCAATGGCTACACAGAAATTCTAACAAGCACTCTGTAGAGACACAGCCACAACTTTTAGCTGAGTTAATATTCAGTTAGAAACCTAAATAAATTAAATGCAGATCTATATGAAAATGAACAGAGAAAAGTGCACTTAAATTAACTTATACGTCCAGTTGATTTCAGGTAGATCATAGCCAGAGTTAAGCTTAGATAATCAGCAGAAATAACCCAAAATGTACAACTTATATAAGGCAGGACAGGGTATCAGTGATGAGGTGAAACAACCCCAACTGCTATCAATGGCTACACAGAAATTTTAACAAGTACTCTGTAGAGACACAGACACAACTTTCAGTTGAGTTAATATTCACTGAGAAACATAAATAAATTAAATGCAGATCTATATGAAAATGAACAGATAAAAGCGTACTTAAATTCAGTTATACGTCTAGTTGATTTTAGATAAATCTTAGCCAGAGCAAAGCTCAGATAATAAGCAGAAATAACCCAAAATGTACCCCTTATATATGGCAGGAAAGGATATCAGTGATGAGGTGAAACTGCCTCCCAATTGCTATCAATTGCTACACAGAAATTCTAACAAGTAATCTTTAGATACACAGCCACAACATTCAGTTGAGTTAATATTCAGTGAGAAACACAAATAAATAAATTAAATGCAGAACTAAATGAAAAAGCACAGATAAAAGTGTACTCAAATTCAGTTATACGACCAGTTGATTTTAGGTAAATCTTAGCCAGAGCAAAGCTCAGATAATAAGCAGAAATTACCCAAAAATGTATCAATTATATAAGGCAGGACAGGATATCAGTGATGAGGTGAAACTATCCCCCACTGCTATCAATGGCTACACAGAAATTCTGACAGGTACTCTTTAGAGCCACTAACACAACTTTCAGTTGAGTTATTATTCAGTGAGAAACACAAATAAATAAATTAAATGCAGACCTAAATGAAAAAGAACAGATCAAAGTGTACTTAAATTCACTTATACCTCTAGTTGATTTCAGGAAGATCGTAGCCGGTGCAAAGCTCAGATAATAACCAGAAATAACCCATAATGTACCACTTATATAAGGCAGAACAGGATATCATTGATGAGGTGAAACTACCCCCCACTGCTTTAAATGGCTATATAGAAATTCTAACAAGTATTCTTTTAAGCCACAGGCACAACTTTCAATTGAGTTAATATTCAGTGAGAAACACAAATAAATAAATTAAATGCAGAACTATATGAAAAAGAACAGATAAAAGTGTACTTAAATTCATTTATACGTCCAGTTGATTTCAGGTAGATCTCAGCTGGAGCAAAGCTCATATAATAAGCAGAAATATCCCAAAATGAACCACTTATATAATGCAGGACAGGATATCAGTGATGAGGTAAAAGTACCCCCACTGCTTTCAATGGCCAAACATAAATTCTAACAAGTACTCTGTAAAGACACAGCCGCAACTTTCAGTTGAGTTAATACTCATTGAGAAACATAAGTAAATTAAATGCAGATCTATATGAAAATGAACAGATAAAAGTGTACTTAAATTCATTTATACGTCCAGTTGATTTCAGGTAGATCTCAGCTTGAGCAAAGCTCAGATAATAAGCAGAAATACCCCAAAATGTACCACTTCTATAAGGCAGAACAGGATGTCAGTGATGAGGTGAAACTTTGCCACACTGCTATCAATGGCTAGACAGAAATTCTAACAAGTACTCTGTAGAGACACACCCACAACTTTCAGTTGAGTTAATATTCAGTGAGAAGCAAAAATAAATAAATTAAATGCAGAACTGTATGAAAAAGAACAGATAAAAGTGCACTTAAATTCACTTAAAAGTCCAGTTGATTTCAGGTAGATATTGGCCAGAGCAAAGCTCAGATAATAAGCAGAAATAACCCAAAATGTACCACTTATATGAGGTAAGACAGGATATCATTGATTAGGTGAAACTACCCCCCACTGCTAGCAATGGCTACACAGTAATTCTAACATGTACTCTGTAGAGACACAGCCACAACTTTCAGTTGAGTTAATATTTAGTGAGAAAACAAATAAATAAATTAAATGCAGAACTATATGAAAAAGAACAGATAAAAGTGTACTTAAATTCACTTATACGTCCAGTTGATTTCAGGTAGATCTTAGCCAGAGCAAAGCTCAGATGATAAGCAGAAATAACCCAAAATGTACCTCTTATGTAAGGCAGGATAGGATATTAGTGATGCGGTGTTGGGCCTAAAGAAGGGGTGTCACCAGAGTCAGGTAGGAAGTAACACATATCTACTTCAGTTACACATGCGGATGCGCTACATTTGGGGGCTTGTCCAGGATTGCCTGTACTGCCTTGAACTCCTCCCTATTCCCCTGTACATGTGGAAAGCTGCTCCAGCAGCAAGATGAACCCAGAAGAAGCTATCCAAGTAGGTCAGAACCTTACACCAGAAGCTGCAGCTTCACTGACCATAAATTCTATAGGGCCTGAAATTGTGAATGCTTTTTCAAGTCTTGTAGAAAAATGCTTAAAGCCTATACAGCCATTCACTAAGTTTAGCTATCACAAACTCTGTCTCTTTTCTGGCAAACAACCCACACTTCAGGGAGAGGAAGATTTTTAATCTTGTCTGGATTAGGCTTCAATAGCCCTCGAGGAGTGGGTTATCCAAGAATCTCAGAAGAAGCAGTGGATAACTGAAAGTCTAAAGGGATTAGCTGTGGATACCATACGCAACCTAAGGATGGCTAAGCAAAATTGCACAGCCAAGGACTATTTAGGAGTACTGCAGGATATTTTTGGAAGGACCGAGAGGGCTGTGGACCTAATGTATCAGTCTGAACATACATACCAAGAGGTTGGTGAGAAACTGATTACATTAAGAGATTAGATAAAATGCACCACCAGATCATCCTAAAGAAGTGGGTGGATCATAAAGTAGCTGACCTAGTACAGAGTGGACAAATTTTACAAGGAGCTCAAACTATGGACCCCATTATGTGAAAACTGAGGATGAGAAATAGGGAGGCGACTCTAACTTATTCTCAGTTGGTTAAAGAAGTGAGGGAAGATAAAGCTCTGTTGGAAGCAAAATCTCAAGGTTCAACAGCAATTAAAGCAGTGAGTGAACACAAGCAGGAGCCTATAGCTGTGCTTACTACTCAAACAGAGTCATGGCCCAGGGTGTCCACAATGTAGAGGTGTTACAGTTGCAGGTTCAAGTATCTTCCCTAACCGACGCAATAGCTCAGGTCACCAAAACAGTTGCAGACTTGTAAAAAATAGTAACTTTAGCTGAAGGGAGGAATACATCGGCTAGAACCTCCATGAAAGGACTCAGGGAGGAAATGAATCAGCCGATGTTCAGAGTTCCTACTGGATTTTGTTTTTGCTGTGCGGATACAGGGCATATAAAGCGACAGTGTCCAAATGCAGAGAACTTGAAAAAAGTGAACAAACTATTATTGGCTAGTGCAATGCAGGAAAACTTCAAAGGGCCCCAATAAAGGAGCCAGCTAAGTGCCCAGTTACAAAGAGCTCCATAAAATCTAACATCAAGAGACAGCATCCTGGATATCTTTTCCACACTAACCCTTGTAATAGGGGAGAGAACTACCTACTATGCACACTTCTAGCTCATCTGAGGTGAACAACCAAATTGGAAAGCCATCTCAGGAAAAATCTCAGCATCTGAGACTGCAAAGCATTACTAAGAAAGAGTCGTATCCGTTAAAATGGTAAGGTCAACCATCTGTACCTCAACCGCATACTGACTGCCGTACAACTGAACAAATTCCGTAAACAGAAACTACCGGATGGCCTACTGGGACCATCCCCCATCGTGTCAGTAAAAATAGAAGGGGAGTATAGTAAAGCACTGTTGGATACTGGTGCACAAATCACCATTCTGGACAGAGACTTCTACCTAAAATACTTAAAGCATTTGCCACTTGAAAAGTTAGAAGATCTGGAGATCTGGGGGCTAAGTCACATGAAGTTCCCTTATGAAGGTTATGTCTCACTCAAGTCTGAATTTTCCACTTCAGTTTTTGGGTCAACAGAAATTTTTGAAACTCTTGCTGTTGTGTGCCCCAGGCCAAAAGGAAAGGATTCAGCATCTATTTTAATGGGGACAAATATTGACCTCGTCAGAAGAATGCTGATGCCTCAGTTGACCCAGGAACACCCAACATTACATCCTCTCCTGAGACCAGCTTTTTGTGCCCTTCAAAGGGAGAAGGACAGTAAGAAAGATGAAATTGGTCATGTGTGGACCCTGTCTGGGAAAGAGCATATAATTCATCCTGGTCAGGTCACCTGCTTAAGAGCCAAAGTGAGGATGTGTGGACAAATAGTTTCCTCTCATCTCATGATGGAAATGGATCCAGAAAGTGACTTGTCACTGGAGCTGGAACTAGTTCCAGAAGTTTGGCCTGCGGACAGGTTAAAGCATCCGTATGACACTTTGCCTGTGGGGTTGAAGAATAAAGGAAGTACTGCCATTGTCCTGCATTCACAAGTGCATTTGGGAAATGTTTATGCTGGCACTCCCTTACCTGCTTCTGTGTTAACAAGGAATGAGAGCAGGTCCATCGAGCTGAAGCTGGAAGATTGTGATGGATCCACACAGTCTACCAGTTTTTGCTATGCCTCGAGCCAGCTATCACTGTGTATGTTTAATTATTGCTAGATTGATTATTGCTAGATTTTGATATGCCACTACCTCACTATATGCTGCTAATATTGTAACAATACAATGTGCTTAAGAGCAGGCCTTGCTCACTGATTACTGGTATTACTGAACTTTTGTTAACCTGTAAGTTGTTTATCAGCTTAAAAGATGTTTACCAGAATGTGGGGATTTCAAAGAGGAACTATATCACAAGTTTGTTAGCCAACTGTTCTTTAAAAAAGGGAAGTAAGGCACAAGACCAGACATTATGAGACTTGTTTACAGCTTACGAAATGATCTGTAATTTTCTAAAATATTCCATCAACTCATGATGAGCTTGTAATGTCATATTTTCTACAATATTCCATCATCTCATGATGAGCTTGTGATCAATATGTCATTAGTTGACCCTATTGTTTGTTCAAGACTATAAAAGCTCAAAGGCTAAAATGGAAATCATCATCATCCGGATTTGATCACAGCACCAGCCTGAACTGAGCTTAGAGACATTTTGCCAGTATTGGCCTTGCCTTGACTGAACAAATAGCTGCACTGGATAAGATAGAAGTCTTCTTATCAGTGGCAAAGATGATTTTGTTTATGCATATACTTGTAAGTACATGATCTGTTAGTTTTTCTGTTTATTTAGTATTAGTTTTACTGTTTATTTAGTAAGTTTTTGTTTAATAAATTGTTAAGTTTGAGCCTTGGTGTCTTGTGTCATTTCTAATCCTGTATTAATCTCAGACTTTAAAGTAATGGGCTAGTTCAAAGATATTGATATAGGAGGTGGCCTTTTGTCCCCTGAGTGGGTAACCATAGCTAGAGAGCTACTAATGAGAAAGAAAAATTGTTTTTCTACCAGTGAACTGGATGTGGGTTGAGCAAAGAGTGCAGAACACCAAATAAGAGTGAAAGAGGACCGGCCTTTCAGGGAACATTCCAGAAGAGTAGCTCCAGGAGACCTGGAGGACTTAAGAAAACATTTGGAAGAGCTCACAGCCACAGGGATAATTCGAGAGTCAAGAAGTCCATATGCCTCTTCCATTATCATTGTCAGGAAAAAGAATGGGTCAATTCACATGTGTGTTGACTATCGTACTCTGAATCAGCGAACCATTCCAGACCAGTACACAACTCCCCGGATTGAAGATGCTCTAAATTGCCTGGTGGGCACTAAGTGGTTCAGTGTGCTAGACTTAGGGAGTGGATACTATCAAATCCCTATGCACCCAGAAGATAAAGAGAAGACTGTCTTCACCACTCCTTTGGGATGTTTTGAGTTTGATTGCGTACCTCATGGTTTATCAAATGTACTGGCAACTTTCCAGAGAATCATGGAAAGAACAGTTGGAGACATGCATCTCCTGGAAGTCTTGGTCTACCTGGATGACATCATTGTTTTTGGGAGGACCCTAGAGGAGCACGAAAAAAGACTGATGAAAGTATTGGACAGGCTTGAGAAGGAAGGCCTGAAGTTGTCATTGGACAAATGCAAGTTTTTCCAACCTTCAGTGACCTATGTGGGACATGTAGTGTCTGCAAATGGGATATCCACAGATCCCAGCAAAGTTGAAGCTGTGGCACCTTGGCCCAGACCCACAACTATCACAGCACTGCAATCTTTCCTGGGGTTCTGTAGTTACTATAGAAGGTTTGTGGAAGGATTTTCAAAGATAGCAAGACCCCTCAACCATTTGCTCCGAAAAGATGAGAAAGCAGATGAAACAGATATCCTTGTGAAGAAGCCCAAGGGACCGAGAGGCTCTAAATAACTCATCGAGAGTCGCTTGTCTCCTGAGTGTGAAGAGTCCTTTGAACAGCTTAAGTATTGCCTCACAAATTCCCCTGTGCTTGCATATGCTGACTCAGCAAAGCCATACTCTTTACATGTGAATGCTAGCAGGCATGGCTTAGGGAGAGTTCTTTACCAGGAGTATGATAATAAGCTGAGAGCTGTGGCTTTTATCAGTTGAAGTTTATCCCCCACAGAAAGAAACTATCCTGTGCACAAGTTGGAATCCCTTGCCTTAAAGTGGGCGGTAGTGGGCAACCTGCATGACTATCTCTATGGGGCTGAATTTGAAGTGCAGACTGACAACAATCCTCTGACATACATCCGGACCACTGGAAAGCTAGATGCTGCTGGCCACAGATGTATGGCAGCTCTATGCAACTATAATTTCAGTTTGAAATATCACTCAGGACATGAAAATGAAGATGCTGATGGTCTGTGCAGAAGACCTCATGGAGAGTTACACCCCAACGATGAATGGATGGAAATTCCAGTGCCAGGGGTGAGAGCTATGTGTCAGATTGCAACCTGCTATTAACACACTGAATGTTGGGCCCAGAAGTTGGGTCTGTCTGCAGCAAGCATACCCCAGGCTTACTGTAATCTGGTCACTTTATGGGCTTCATCACTACCAGCTTTGAGTAATAGTGACCTCAGTTGAGATCAAAGAGAAGACCCCTTGGGTCAGTTGGAGGTAGCTGCTTTAGAGAAGAAACAAATTGATATGCTTCGCACAGATATTCATCCTCTGACCAGACTTTTGGCCAAAGAATGAGACAGACTCCAGATACAAAATGGACTAGTGCATAGGAGATCTCCTAGTGCACTCGGCAGTGAAAAATGGCAATTGTTTCTTCCTCAGAAGTATAGAGAAGTAGTACTCCAGTCATTGCATGATGAACATGGTCATCTTGGTTATGACAGAACTATGGGTCTGGTATGAGACAGGTTCTACTGGCCATGCATGAAGCAAGATGTTGAGGATTATTGTTGTACATGTCTTCGTTGCATTCAGAGAAATACTCTGTCAACCAGAGCTGCCTCACTGGGTCAAATGGAGAGCAGTGGACCCATGGAATTGGTCTGTATAGATTTTTTATGCATTGAACCGAATGAAGATGGGATCAGTAATGCGCTGGTGGTAACAGACCACTATACCCGATAAGCTCAAGCATTTCCCACTTGCAATCAGAAAGCTATTACAGTGGCAAAACTACTAGTTGAGACGTTCTTTGTACACTATGGCCTGCCAAAAAGGATACACTCTGACCAAGGACGTGATTTTGAGAGCAAGCTTGTCCATGAACTACTCACTCTTTTGGGAGTTCAAAAAAGTCGCACCACTCCTTATCATCCTCAATGGGATCCGCAGCTGGAGCATTTCAACAGAACTTTACTAGATATGTTGGGGACACTATCTGCTGAGAAAAAGAGTCAGTGGAGTAGACATGTAGCCACAGTGGTGCATGCCTACAACAGTACTAAAAATTATGCTACAGGGTTCTCGCCTTACTTCCTAATGTTTGGAAGAGAAGCTCGTCTTCCTGTTGATGTTGCCTTTGGAGTCACAGCTGATGATACACCAGTGCGATCTCATGACAGTTATGTAGAGACTCAAGAAGAACCTCAGACAGGCCTATGAGCTAGCTGAAAAATTAACAGGACAAAGATATCAGTGAAACCAGGCTCACTATGACAAGAAAGTGAAGATGCATGATTTGCAACTAGGGGACAGAGTCCTTTTGAGGAATTTGGGTCTACAAGAAAAGCATAAACTAGCTGACCGCTGGGGGTTATCAGCTACCTAATATCCCTGTCTATCAAGTTTGCCCTGAAAGGAAAGAAGGACCTATCAAAACCTGGCACTGCAACAACTTAATGCCTTTGACAAAATCAGTGAGACTCATGAATCCAGAGCCTAGAATGGCTCAGCAGAAGCCTAACTCAAGGTAATCCAGAAGACTAAGGTGGAGAGGAAATATCCTCTCCAATGTTCAAGAGCCCATGCTTCCTCCTGCTGAAGGAGAGGAGGACAGTGACAATGGCTGGGGTTTCAGTGGGCTTTTTTATGAGGATGTGTGAGATCACATGGGCTGTAATCTCAATGTAAATGCACCAGAATTCATTCCTTGTCATTTTGAACAGCCCAGACCTGACAATAGACTAAGTGGTGTTTCTGTACCTCTTGCAGAACCTGATACTGATGGAGGCCCTGCTATGCAAACTTCAGAAAATAGTGCTGAGGACAGTCATACCATTATGGAAAAAGAAAGTGAAGTTATACAAGAGGAGATTTTAGAAGTAAACAATATACCTACTGAAGAACTAGACACTGAATGTGATGTGAGTGACAAACCTTCCGAGCAAAGCTCCTTAGTTGTCTCTACCAAACCAAAACTGCAGAGACTGATTCAGCCCCCTAAGAGACTTACATATGGCAGTTTGGGACATAGTACACAGGAACCTGTGGCCATGTCTCATCAGAGAGTCTATGCCCATGAGCCCTATGCCTCCTACTTCAGTGGTGACATCCTATCCCAAGTTAAGCATAAGGTTGATTACCCTTGGTGAAATGTACCTTTTGAATGTAAAAATATTATTCAGCTGATGGTGCATTAGTGCTTGTAAATATTTTGCTCCTAATCTACCTTTGACTTGGGGTACCCAAGATTTTCAAGTGGGGGGGGAGAGTATCTCCCACTGTATTTCATTGTAGAAGTAATAGACTGGAGTTTTCTATTATACCACAAGTTGGAGCTCCTTTTCAGGAATATAAATGACAATTTTGAAAGTGAAAGAGAGAAGACTGGAACACTAGCTGAAGGAGGGAAGACTGAAATATTACCTGAAGGGAAACAGGCCTTGCAGCATGACTGGATGTTTCTTCTTCTATTGTTTTGGGACAGAGAAGTGAGGTAGCAGTTTGTGTCTGTCTCTTGCTGAAATCCTGGATGATGGTATTTTGTGGATTCAGGAGAGAAGTCTGAAACCAGTAATTCCACACCTGCATATGATTTAGCAAGAAAAAGAGTTCCCTTGGGCCTAGTACAGAGATGCCAGAGATGACTACCAGAGTTCTGGGGGGTGATTTTCCATTTTTGTCTTCGGGGGAACTGCGGTGCCTGGTCACTGGGATATTCTCGACTGGAGTGGTGAGAGGCTTTTGGCTGTCATTTTTATACTTTTATAAGATTGTGGATCCCCCTAAATGCTTTGTGGATTACAAATAGCTGGGATCCATATGAGCTCCAGCCTTGGGCCCCATCATGCCGGCAGTAGGACTGTAAGTAGTCACTGGCCAGTGAACAGGGTACAATAGAGTGTCTCATAGTTGGTCTGTTTAGCTTCATCTAGAGGGTTGCCTTAAAGACTCCTTATTGCTAAATGACATTGCATTTTCTCATACTTGTATTTTTGCATTATAAATCTCTATTGTTCAGTGACATTGCATTTTGCTCATGTTAGTACTTTTGCCTTATAGACTCGTATTTGCTAAATGACATTGCATTTTCTCATATTTGTATTGTTGCATTATAAATCTTTATTGTTCAGTGACATTGCATTTTTCTCATGTTAGTACTGCTGTGTTCAAGAATCTTAACTACTCAATGACACTGCATCTTTTTTCATATCTGTTCTGTTGTATTATTACGTTTTTTTCCCTCAGTGACATTGCATTTGTTTCCCGTGTTTGTATTGCTGCATTATAAAAGCTTTACTGCTCATTGATATTGACTTTGTGTGCATGTTTGAATGTCAAGATCTTTTCTGTTGAGTTCTGGGTAAGGGGGTAAATGTATGGTTTCATTACATGCATATCCCACTCTGCCTTATTGCTAACTGGTGCACTGTTGAAATAATTTGTTTGTTGTTGTGTTATTGCCCTTTAAAACTAAAGTGTCACCTAGAATAAAATCTGTTATCACTTGCCACCTTGGGGTGTTGGGCCTAAAGAAGGGGTGTCACTAAAATCAGGTAGGAAGGAACTCATATCTACTTCAGCTACACCTGGGGGTGCACTACAATTGTATAAACCTTGTGGATCTGTTTACTGTCAGATTTGTGTATGTAGTATTATTATCTGGAGCTTTTCTCCCTGGGCCTCCACTGAAAATGGACCTGTGTCCAGACAGACTTTCCAGGTAAATAAATGTAAAATAAATAAATAAAATAAAAAAATAAAAATGTTTGATATGATATGAACACACTGAAAAGTATTTGGCCCAGAAAGATGTCCATTGGTACTTAATTTTTCACTTTCCTTGTTACTAACATAAGCCCTCTCATAACATCCATCACTGTTCATTCAGGCATGCTCAGTCCTTCCTCCTCTTCCTGCAGATTTGCTAGAACCTGTCTTTACAGAGCCAATTTAGAGGCTGTGAAGTTCAGGTAGGCTATATCTGTCAGCATTCAACTGTCAGTTACCCCATCATCTAGTCATAAGACTGGTTTATGTTAAATTCAAATCTACTTTTAAATTTTAAAATCTTAAAAATCCTTAAACATACTTTAAAATCTTAATTTTTTAAGCTCTTCACTCCCAAACAATACTGAAGTGAAATGCAACACAATCTTTAAAAATACCTTAATCAAGCAACAAAAACTGAAACTGTAATCCAAACAAAACTTCTGGGTGTTCTAATTGACAACTTCAAATCTGCAAACCATTAAAAAATACACAAAACAAAGACTCCTCCTCTGGAACCAAAGTCTGGCTGACAACACTATGCATGACAAACACTAGCATCTAACTACTTACCTTCTTCCACTACTACTATATGCCTCAGCTATTTTTACAAACCTAAATACTACATTTAAAGCTAAACTCTCCACCTGTTACAATAAAGTAGACAAGTTTGCTGCCAACCTCACATGTAGGGCTCATCATTGCAGAACCCTGTAACAACTAAACTGGTTTGAGCTGCACAACTAATTAAAATACAACTTATTAAGGCACACAGTCTTACACATGCACCTGGAAAATGTACAGCACTAAAAGATACCCTGCTGTACTACTTTCCAGACAGAGACCTTCCTTCAGCCTGGGAACTCTTAGTATTTATAACAAAATCTGTTAAGTCATTAGGAGATACTGTATATATAAACTTTGGAACATCATCCCAGCATATTTAAACCCGACGATGAAACTTTCCACAGTTAAGCGTTTATGAAAACAACATTTAAACCACACATAATTGTGCATATGCGCCTCACCTGGGTAACTCCATTTTCCTTTGTCATCATATACCCTTATACCTTTATAACCTCTCTCTCTTCTACATAATAAACTTTCTGCCCATTCAACTCAATAACCTTCCTATGTTAATCCCCACTTTACATTTCACTGTCTTTCTTAACTTATCCATTTTCTTCAAATTCTGACACTCTTTTATAAACAAGCTCTATGTCAGTATGTACCCTAGTATTCTTACCCCGGGTATCTGTGACATATCGATTGTACAATGCCTTAATTTTTATTGCTATCATACTATACTGTAACCCTCCTTACCCATATCTTGTCAGTCATATCTAATGTCTGTTTGTCACATGAAGTGTTTGCATACTAAGTGTTTTGTACTTGGAATTTAATATCATGTATAATGTTATTACAGAAGAAATACCTGTTTATCTTTATATTGTGTCACTGCAGAATAATTACCCATTTTTATACAGCTATCTTAAGATCTATCTCTGTAATGTATCTTTGTAAAAAAATATTGTTTTGCCATGAGTATCTGAAATGTATCTGCTGGAGCTTTCTCCACATGTGTCTGCTGAAAATGGGCTTTGTGCAGTCAGACTTTTCTGGTCAACAAAGACAAACAATGATCAGCCATAGTCCTCCTGTGCTTGCCTGTACCTCTGAGAAGTATATGCCGACGAGGAGGGGTCCTAGGACTGATTCCTGGGGAACGCCACTTGTAACCGGTTTAGAGATGGACCTAGCTCCCACAACTCTCACCAAGTGGGTTCTGTCCTTGAGCCAGTTGGCAACCCAAAAAAATAATAAATGCATAAATGAATAGGAAGTTTCTGACTTTGCATGTTACTGCTTCTAGTCTTACAGAGCTCTTTTTCCCTGGCTTTTTCCTATATGACTACATGTACAAGGGTACCACTCCACTCTTGTCATTTCCAGTCCTTGGGAACATCTATGGAGGTCAGTGATCTATTGGAGATTTTCATCTGGTGATCCACCAGCTCACTTACAAAATTCCTGAGTGCCCTGGAAGAGTCATATGATCTCTGAATTATCCTTCTATGGGGCAGTAGGTTCCCTCTGTCCTCCCATTCAGTCTTGGAGTCTGTCCCTTACTGTTCAAATTCTACCATACCACCCTTCCGACAATTTCACCTTACTAACTTTGAGGCTGCATATTTAGGAGAAGTATTTATTCAATACTTTTGTTCCCCCCTGTATCATCTTTGCTCAGCCAGTGAAACTTATGTATCCTTTCTTCCTTTCTGCTATAACTAAATAGGTTCATAGGTTCATAGGTTGGTACTAGGTGATCTGCCTGAAGGCATTTATAAGCCTAGCCAGTATGTGTTGGCTTTTGCGGCCCCCTTAGATTAGTTCCCTGTGCATCTGTCCAGCAGAGCCACTGAAGTGATCTCCGAGGTAAACTTTCTGTTTCCCATCCACTCGTCAAGGTTTCTTTGGAAGAGTGTTAGTGAGGAACTCTTCCTAATGTAGATTGGGATCTTGTTCCAAAGCATTGGAAGTCTCTGGAACAGGAATCTATCCCTCCAGCACATCCTATTTATTGTTGTGGTGAAGTTTAGATCCCTAGAGTGTGTGGCTCGAGGGGATAAGGTTTTCTTTAGGTGGAGCATGTCCATCAGTTCTGGGTTGGACATGGCCTTGTATGTCAGGCAGAGTTCACCTCTGAGCAGGCGGTATGCAACCAAGTACAACTGGAGTTTCTCCAGTCGAGCTGCATAGGGCATCTGTTTGAGGTCAGTGATCCTCTTGGTGAGGTACTTCTGTGGTCTTTCCAGCTGTTGCAGGTGTCTTGTAAGGTACATCCCAAATAGGGCATTGTACTCTATGATGGGTCTGATGAGTGATGAGTAGAGGGGCACAATGACCTCTTTTGATCTGGATGTGAACCCTTTTGTGATTAGGTGGGCGACGTAGAAGGATTTTCTAACCACTTTGGCAATGTGATTATCAAAGGTGAGATTACTATCTACTTGGGTCCCCAGATCCCTTATTACATCTTCTGTATTTAGGGGACTACCACCTATGTGGTAGTTTGTGGGTACTTTGTTTTTTCCAAAGGGGATGACTATGCACTTTTTGGCATTTAGCTTGAGGCCATGATTTTGACACCAGGTATCCGTCTCAGTGAAACCCTTTTGGAGGATGTCTGTGTCAGCCAGAGAAGCAATTATAGCCCCTAGTTTGCAGTCGTCTGTGAACTTGGTCAGCCATAGTCCTCCTATGCTTGTCTGTACCTCTGAGAAGAATATGCCGAACAGGAGAGGTCCTAGGACTGAGCCTGGGGAATGCCACTTGTAACCGGTTTAGTGTCAGACCTAGCTCCCACAACTCTCACCATGTGGGTTCTGTCCATGAGCCAGTTGGCAACCCATCTTGTGACATAGGGATTTATGTTCAGGCTGGTGAGCTTGTCTATAATACCAGAATGGGGAATGGTGTCGAAGGCCTTAGCGAGGTCTATGTAGGCTGTGTGTACCACCTTTCCCTCTTCTATAGCCTCGGTAACTATCTCAAAGAAGTCCACCAGGTTTAGTAGGCATGATCTGCCCTTAACAAAGCCAAACTGGGTAGGGTCCAGTGTTTGGAGGTTCCCAATGTCTTTGTTAATGAGTTCCATGATGATGTGCTCCATAGCCTTGCAGACCGAGCTAGTCAGGCTTATAGATAGTTCCCGGGGTCTGTTGTGAATCTACCTTTGTGGAGCGGAATAACCATTGCTGTGCGCCACTTTATGGGTATGTAGCCTGTGGAGAGGCTGAGTTTGAACAGTGTGTTCAGGTGAGGGGTTAGTTCATCTTTGAGCTCATGTAGGGCACAGCCTGGGACACCATTTAGTCCCATTTAGTCCCATTGATGCTGTGTTTTTGGCTTTGGAGAGGGCTGTTTTAACCTGAGTGTCTGTGATTTCAGGGACTCTACATTTTTCTGGTATGGTTATGGGCCCTTTTGGGGGTGAGAGGGGGGTAAAGTTTGCACTGAATCTGTCTGCCAGGATGTTGGCGATATCGGTCAGTTCAGTGTATTTTGTGCCATTCTGTGCTAACTCCGAGCAGATCTGAGCATTGCCACTTAGATTCTTGACATAGCTAAAAAATGCCTTGTGGTTATCTTTGGAGTCCTTGGCAATTTTTCTTTCAAAGCTCGCCTTGGATGATTTTATGAGGGATCGCAGTTTCTTGCTGATACTGATCAGGGATGTCTTCCCTTCTTGGGATTTTACTCTTTTCTGTACTAGTTATGGCAGGCGTCCAGCAGAGTGGATTCCTTTATTGGAGGAGTGAGTCTTGGTTTTGCTTGGGATGGCATGATCCATGCATTCTTGTAGCTGCCCGTAGAATGCATTAGTGAAGGATTCTGCAGCTTGGACAGTGTTATCCTTCAGCATGGGGGCTTTGAAACTTTCCACCTCGGTCTTAAGTAACGTGAAGTTTGCTTTTGAAAAGTTTCTCACGGTGGTTTTCTTGTCCAGGGGTGGGGTCAGAATATGGATATCAAAAGTGATTTGTTTATGGTCAGATCTAACCAGTGAGGTGTTGACCTCTGGTGTGGAACACCAGTCGCCCATGTTGGTCATGACCAGGTCCAATATGTTGTCACCTCTGGTGGGAGTGATGACCAGTTGAACCAGGGCATTTGAGTTTATAAATTCTAGGAAAAGTTGGGCAAGGAAGGTAGTACTTGAGTAGTTCTCCCAGTTAATGTTTGGGTAATTGAAATCACCCAATATTAGGGTGTTTGGTAGGACCTTTATGTTTCCCAGTGTTTCCAGAAATGTGGAATGGGGGTCTTGGGACAAGGTGGGTGATCTGTAGCAAACTACAAATTGAATTGCAGTTTTGCCCATTGTTAGTTGCACGTAGATGATCTCTGAAGCATTGTGCTGTGCCACTAACCTGGAGGTGTGGGTATCCTTGATGAATACGGATACACCCCCACCTTTTGTATTTCAGTTTGGGTTCTGTGGCCGACATGTATGGTATGAGATGTAGCCTGGTAGTGCTGGGGTGCTCTCTGGAGCCTTAAACCAGGTTTCTGTTACTGCACATATATCGATTTTCTCCATACTGAGGAGTGCGTGCATTCTGAGGTTTAGACTTCTGGCATTGAGTAGCATTATCCTCAGTTTTTTGTTACTTCTGCTATTTATGGTGGTGGGTTTGTCTTTTGAGCCTTGCCTAAAAAAGGCACTATGGGAGTGGCAAGAGCCTTGGCCAGTATTTGAAAGCCTAAGAGTGACAGGTGCAAGCCGTCTCTAGCGAAGCAGGGTGGCTTGTCGAACATGTCATCCCAGGTGGACAGACACTGGATCCCCTTTGAATGACACCAGCAACTTAGCCAATTGTTGAAATTGAGAATTTTTTCTTTATAAACAAATGCTTTTGTTCCTTGTGTTCACCCCTTTCACTTTTTAGTATGGACCTTTTTTTTGTTTTGTAATGCCTCATTTATTTCTGAGACTGCTGTACCACCCAACCCCTCCTTTCTACCAGTTATTGTCTCTATTTGTTGTACTAATTACAAGCCCAATAGAACTATACAGCCAAATTGACCATGTCCTATTATGCCCTTTTTACTGCTTCTTAAAAAATATATGTCCATGACCTTGGATATCGAGCCATAACATATTTACATAGCTTGTTCGATCATTCAGATTACCTTCAGGTCCCTAACTTTTTAAAGGTACAGGGTGTGAAACAGGGAAATAATGAGGCATGTTAGCTTTAAGTAAGAAATAGCACCAAGTAAAAAAAGGAAGGATCAGAATAATCTACAGGGAGTTGGGGGAATGGGTATTGTATATATAAAA
Source organism: Protopterus annectens (assembly GCF_019279795.1). Taxonomy (NCBI): domain Eukaryota; kingdom Metazoa; phylum Chordata; order Ceratodontiformes; family Protopteridae; genus Protopterus; species Protopterus annectens. Next base: position 1,020,402,733 of record NC_056748.1, on the reverse strand, counting down.
AACCTTTTCAACAAAGTTATATCCCATAAACATGTTCACATATAACAGTCACCTTTTTCCCCTCTGTGACATGTAATGTAATATCATAGTATTTATACCACAAATGTGCACCATTTACAATGTCATTACAACAAATATTCTTTACATTTATCCTCTCATTCAGTCATACATACCAAAATAGCCATCATAGTTTTACAGCATTATTCCTTACCCAAACTATCTCCCCTTACACAGTTTGCTTTGGGTTAGATATTGGGTCTTTACCCTCCTCTTGTATTCAATGTACCATTCATAATCTACAACTCTGATTTCAGGCATTTCATCATTTCCTTTGGCTTCCAGGCTTTGGCACCAAACCATATATCTCCTTCTTAACAATTGCCTGTCCCTTCCATAATTTTTGCATCCAGATCATTGTTCTCATTTCAGTGTAAACTTACAGACCATCCACCTTCCAAGTCTTTGCTACCATCCATTTCTCTCCCACAGCTAGAATATGGATTTCTAGTGTGTCATGTCCAACCTACCCCTTCTTAATTACTCCAAAAAGACACAATTCATATTGGCCTGGTAATCTCTTCCCTAGAAGTTTCTTGCATACCTCTTTTGCCCGTTAAACAATGGCTCAACCTCCCTTCATGTTTATCAACCTCCCTTCATGTTCATCTCATGTACATCTGATCAGCATTTTCCTCCCCACATTGCCACCACTCTTGGTTCATCTGCATGAATTCAGTATCATCAGAACACCGCACTTACACGATGATTTCCAGCAAGACCATTCTCCTTTAACATGGACATCACTTCTGGTATTCCTTTCTATATCTATTCCTCTAACCGTATAGCATCCTCTTTACTGCACTGTTCCCTCAGATCCCCCAAAGCATGCTCATGTGCCCACTACCCCAACTCCCTGTAGATGACTAATGTACTTCAGTCCTGACTGCAAAATGCAACACCGAAATTCAAATCTGAATGCCACTTATGCGTAAAAGACCAAATGACATCTACCAATTGAACCCCGTAACATTTTGTGTCCAGGGTGGCTATGCCCTTTGCCCCATTCTAGCTATCCTCTGATCACTGACCTGTTGTTATTCCTGAGTAATCTATTCCCATATATTTCCATGTTCCACAACTTTCTTGCTATTGGCAATGTTTCTGTGACTTGCCTTATGCACCCTAAATTAAGCTCTATTCATTGCACTGGCTACTGTGAGGTGTTTTCACTATTATCTCCCCTGACCTCATAATGAAATCATTGCTACACCACTTCACTACTACTTTGTATGTAGATGACACATGCTTATATCACTGTGTTCTGACATGAGAGTAAAGTGATCCCATTATTATGTGTAGTTGTGCAGGGATATCACATGTGAAACTTAAAATAAGGCACTGCATAATTTAGTAATGAGCCTTAAATATCCCGGGTGTGTTGAAAGGACTGACAAAAAAAATAAGTTGTAGCTGACTGTATAGAAAGCAGAAGAGACCCTTTTTTCTAATCACCAGGTTTGGATGCACTGATACCAACCTTATAGGCATTCATCTAAAACTACAGCAGGGAGTAGCAGAGGAAAACTAACTGCAGACAAACTTTTTTATGAATATCTAGAAACAGTTATCACTTTACAAGGGCAAGCTATCATTTATACATTTATGTATATCCTCTGAAAACACTCATAAGATAAGATAGGTCTCACCCTCAGCACAACTGATTGGTCTCCTGCAAGGATAATAAAGAGAGAATACCAGGCAGAACTATCTATGTCAAGCAGCCCCCAGAAAGAATGAAGCAGTCATACAGGACCTATAATGTTTCGTTTGCTGGCTATGTCTCTCTTTGTTCAACACAATTCATCACCACAGCCTTCTTCAGATTTCTTTCAAAAGTGAGTTTAGAAATTGAAAACATAGTGCTGTCAACTCTGAAAATCTGCATGAAACATCAGCGGACAGTTTGAAACATAAATGAAAGAAACGCATCGTAAATTTTGTAAATCAAACAGAGATAACAGTGGCTTGGAATAAATATATTACTGAAGGGTCCATTGTCTCATTTGTTAAAGAGATAAAACCAACTGCTTAAGACTGAAGTATTGTCAGAAAAGGATTCTTCTGAGCTTTCTAAATGTAACAATGGCCTTGCTGCTCTTTGTTCACATCCGATTTCATGCTGGATTTTACCATAAGACAACCTATGACATACGGATGTTTATTTTTTTAACTGTTTGACTCTGCTGTCTGTCAATTATCAGTCCCGTCTGGGTCAATAAGCCCATTTGTTCCCATCACTGAGGTGACAGACACCCAAGTAGGGCCATAATTCAAAAAGCATCAGGAGTGATCTGAGGATTTTTGCTTTATGCCTCAAAATTCCCAATGGATAATCAGCATACTGACAAGAAGGGAGTATTCAATGGGTTGATTATATTGGTCATTCCTCACTTCTGCAAGGGATGTTGCCAATAAGAAGCTCTGCTCCCTCCCTTGCTTCAAGCATGGGAAGTAGTTTACCTTCATTGTCACTGGAGAAATCACAGTTCCCTTCCATACCCCTGAAAGAGACAAGCTGGCAATGCCCCTTCATTCCAAACCTTCCCTGTCTTTGCTAATCCAGAGGTAAGCTGCTATTTGATCTCCAATTACCTGGGTCTCAGTAAGGGCTCCATCCTCTGCATCATGGGGCTGGGATGACATAAGGGTATTGTTTCTTTTTAAAATGGGCTGACAAATGGGTATTGTTTCTTGTGGCGCCAGGCTGATATAGGGGTATTGTTTCTTGATACTCTATTATTCTTTAATTTGCCTAAAGGGTCTATATTAGAACATTGAAGTTTCAAAACGTTGAATGTTCTAATATCGACCCCTATGCAGCGAAAGCTGAAAACATCGAACATAGAGAACAGCGAATTTTTTCCTATGGAAAAAAATTTCTGTTCCAAAACACATATACACAACACAAGCACACCAAACAAACAGCAATCCACACGCATACACCTAAAATCTTACACCTAACCCTACACTAAACTATACACACACCACTAACTATCCACTTACCTTAACCCAAACCTAACCCTAAGGTCTGTCACTATCGCACACTCACCTCACCCGCGCCCTAACCCTAACTCACCTACCCCATCCTAACCCTCACATCCACACAATCGCAAACTTACCTGACCCGCACCCTAACCCTAACTCACCTAACCCGCCCTAACCCTCACGTCCACACAATCGCACACATACCTAACCCGTACCCTAACCCTAACTCACCTAACCCACCCTAACCCTCACATCCACACAATCGCACACATACATATCCCGCACCCTAACCCAAATTAACCTAACCCACACTCAATCGCACACTTACCTGAACCTGACCTGTAACTTTCCATCACAGTGCTGAAAATACCGAAGCAACAGAAATGGACAACCAAATTCTTTCCCTAGAAAAAAATTTGGTTTTATGTTGCTTCGATATTTTCAGCTTTCGCTGAATAGGAGTCGATATTAGAACATTCAAAGTTTTGAAACTTCGATGTTCTGATATAGACCCTGCCTAAAGACCTGTTGTCTTGTAGTCAGGCAAATGCTACATTTACTATGATGTGTGCTTGCTAGCTTTATTTATTCTTTGGAATCTTGAGTGATCACATAGTCAAGACCCTGTGTCCATCAGTCCTATATTGCATCTCTAAGGGCAAGATGCAAATGAATAGAACTTCAAACAGATCTTCCATCATAGAGAAGGATGGCTTCTAGTTATCACCTGCACATTAATGAAGACGTTTACAATTGTCTACTGTATCATTACAATCTTCAAACAGTGCAATGCAGTGACTATACATTTCCCATTAATACTAATGAAGACTTGCTACTTAAACACTGTCGGCCCTGAAGTGTACTGTCCCAATTCTATCTAATCCTGTGCTGGCAATGTAAGCAATTATGTAATGCAGATAGAATTTGTGTAGTACTTTCAATACAATATTCTACTGACACTTGTTAGTGTACTTTATACAGCTTAATAGTATATTCATTTATTTGTATACAAGTATAACATGGAGTTCAGAAGACAAACTGTTTATGACATATGAAGCAAGGACATTTTATTACGCAGCTGGTCCTTTTCATTAGAAAGCTAGATGCCTTTTGAAGAATCATGGAAAATGGTCACACAAATCAGAACATCTGGCAACTTTATTTATTAAATCATGCATATGCCTGTTAGATTCAATGTTATACATCCCTGCAATGTTGAATTTAATGCTCTACATGTTTTCAGTTGCTCAAAGTTCAACATGACATGGCAGCATAAAACTGGATCTAGTGCTTTGGCTGACTTACTGATCACCATTCACAATGTAAGGTAACCCATTCCAGAAGAACCTACACATTCGACTGTTTACACCAGGACAGCGGATTAGTGTTTTTTTTTTTTTTTAATGCATCACTGTTCAGTCATGCAATAAAATATAATTACTATAATTATCTTATCTGAATCTGGCTTTTTTCATTTCTGAAATCAATCACATCTCAGTAAAGACTGTATATCAAATTACCCCACAGAGTACGCTTTGTTATAAAATACTAATAAAATATTGAAGATGCTATGCCAGATGCCATTTCTATATCCTTATAGAATAGGAAAAGCCATCACATCAGAAAAATAATAGGCTGTATTCCAGCATGTTGTCAGAGATTATAACATGAGCAAACAAGACGTCAACACTTGTGGAAAAATATTGCATTTAGCAATTGGTTTCAGAGATGTTGAGCGTATTGAAGATACTCAGTGCATTTCACAAACTGCTGGCCAAACATAAAGAGTGAGTAACAGTCATTAACCGAGTGCACAGTGTGTAATAGAAGAGCACCAAGCAAGTGTTTTGGAAGGCAGACTCATACCTCTCAACTGTACAGATTTTTGCAGAATGTCCAGATGTTTGCCTCATATTTTTGGTGTGTTCCTCCTAAAATCTGTACTTTTCTGGCAAATAGCTGAGGATTGAAGTCATTAATTAATGACAAACTATTGAGTTTAAGACTCCACATCCTTCAGAAAATTCATGCTAATGCAAAACCTATCATTCTGTCAACTTTCTATGTCTGTACGAGCAATATTTAAAATCGAATGCTATTTAGTCGATCTGATGCTGTCGAAATGGCAAAATAGCGAAGTCACAGAACATTGAATTTTTCCCCAGGAAAAAAATTTGGTGGTCCGTCTTTGAGACTTTGCCATTTCCTCCACTATGGTGCGATCTTGGACTTGGTATATTTAAGTAGGGGGGTGTGGGGGACACAGCCACCCACTTAAATTTGTGTTTAAGTTTATTTTTTTACGGAGCAGTGAATTTTTTCCCTGGGAAATATTTGCTGTTCCGTTTGTTCGATATTTTGTTGTTTCGATATTATCGGTATGATGAAATAGCATTTGCTATTTACATCGTATGATAATATAATATAAACGCTATATATATATATATATATATATATATATATATATATATATATATATATATATATATATATATATATGAATCCCTTCTCAATTGATCGAGTCTTCAGAAACTCAAAATTCATATGATTGAGTTTTTGAAAACTCAAAGCTATCGAATGGAGATCAAGGAACAGTGAGGACTGGGAACTTTACCCTTTTCTTCACTGTAGTGCGACTTCAGAATTGGTATATATAAGTTGCAGAGGTTGTGGGGGGTGGAAGGGACTTGCCCATCTGCATTCAGAAACTCAAAATTCATATGACTGAGTTTTTGAAAACTCAAAGCTATTGAATGGAGATCAAGGAACAGTGAGGACTGGGAACTTTACCCTTTTCTTCACTGTAGTGCGACTTCAGAATTGGTATATATAAGTTGCAGAGGTTGTGGGGGGTGGAGGGGACTTGCCCATCTGCATAAATGTAAAAAAAAAGTAGATGCTCATGTTTTTTTTTTCTTGATGTCTGAGTTTTCAGAAACTCGATCATATGGTCTTGGCTGTATGAATTTCGATTTTCTGAAAATTCAATTGTCTGACATAGATCCATATTACATATATATATATATATATATATATATATATATATATATATATATATATACACACACACACACACACACACACACACACACACACACACACACACACACACACACACACACACACACACACCTACATACATATATTGCAACATTTTTCTGGGAATGATGGCCCCTCTCTGTTAATTTGCCCAGTCTTTTTAATTATACAACAATAAAAACACAGTCTTTAAAGTACAAAACAAAAGTATTTATTGAACATAAAGAACATTGGCAGAATATGTACTTCTTTTTCATATAACACAAATATCTTACTGATAAAAAAGTTACTCTTATACTCTTATAGTTTGCATCTGGTAGCAATACATTCCAAGTTTCAGTTCTCCAAGCTTCGTTCAAAATGCTCTTCATACAAATTCTAGGTCTCCTGCTCCAGTAATGCAGATTCCCTGTAATTCACCAGTTTTGTCAGCATTGCAATGCATTAATTGTGAATCCCTCTGCAGTGTATCCCTGCCCCAGGCTACCTCTGGTTCTGTTTCACCATTTCTAAATTAACTCTTCTGGGATCTATTCAGCTCGCTAGATGAAGATTTGTCTCTTAGGCCTCTCCCAATTTTACCTTGCATATGGGTATGGGTGGCGCAGATGCTCTAGGTAGGGCTGGTAGAATAACTCCTGTGTAGCTGGATAAAGCCAATCATATAGTCCTTCTCTCCTGACTATTCTATCATAAATTTATATGTATATTAAATATGATAGTAAAGCTTTTATAAGTATTGCCAGTTAGAAAAGTTAGCAGTCTAACCAAATGCCTTTTATATGGGTGACTGCAACTCCCCACACAAAAAAGAAAGACATTTATTACAACAAGTATGCAAAGAGATTTCTGGCCATTGCACTTGACCAAACTGTCCCCTACCTGGAGGTATTAATCTTGTCCTTGCAAACAGTTCTACCACTTACACCAGCTTACACCAGCTCACTTGTTATACCTTTCTCAGTAAAATCTGACCATCTTGCTGTGATCTTCTCTATGAAAGCCTGTTCCATGGCCTCGATAAGATCAGCGATTACTCCAAGATGTATTATTTACTATTTACTGATCTTATTGACAATTACAAATGGTACAGCTCCTCAACACATTTTGTAACTGAGGCTGTTGCTTGCAGCTATGCATTTCACTCCCTTTTGGAGAGATGCATTGAGACATCTGTACCACTCTGATGTAATCATAATGGCAAGATTAGAACTAAATTTGCATGACAGAACTACTTCATCAACAAATCTATAATAAAAAGAAAAGCTCTTGGCTATCATTAAAAGATGTCTACTTCATCATCATTGTAGGAGGGATTTTAAACTGGTAAGTAAGTCTCTCAAACTTACCATTAGGAAATGTAACGCCAACTATGAACTTAAGACTGCAACTTCAGCTGTATCAGGAATATAAAAAGTAGTCTATAGTTCTGTACTGACATTACCTCTTATTTGACCTCAGTGGCATTACACCCACCCACCCTCCCTCCCATCTCTTCCCTCCATTCCCCTCACCCCCCCTCCTTTTGGGAATTTCTAAAATTTAAAACACTACTTCCATGGGGCCTAACAATATGCTTGGATGCCTGCTGAGAAGTCCCACTTAGCAAAATGTCTCTGTCTGCTCTTTAACATGAATATCTCCACTGGTTATGTCCTTGAGGAATGGAGAAGGGCAGTTTTGGTGCTGCTGAATAAAGGTGGTCCCTCTACTGACCCTGGGAATTACAGATCTATGAGTCTCACTAATATTATTTGCAAGGCTTTGGAATGTGTTATAGCTGAAGAAATAAACAATGAGGTAGGTGCCCTTATGTTGATTCATATGTACTTAGTAAGCTATTGATCTGTGAAGATCTTTTGAAGCCTAGCCATGCATTCCCATGAAGATTTTAGCCCTTATATTTTAAAATACAAATACTCAGGGACCAAGCAGAACATTTATATGTTGCCCCTATCCATGACAGACAACGGTGCTAAACTAGTGATATATTTGTAGTTACCCATCTATTCATCCAGATTAAGTTTGAATAGTGTAAAAGAAGTACTTTGCTTTATGTTGAGAGAAAAAAATATTCCAAAGAGGTGGTGTTCTCTGTGATATATGTCTATCCCTAAAACGTGCTGTATTTATGTTGCAAAAGTTATCTCTTGAGAAGATGTTAAAGCCTGCACTGGATTTACAAATGTGCAGTAGATCTGGCAGGATAGTATCTGCTGAGACTCTGGACATGAGGCAGAGATCACCCCCACTGTAGTACATATAACACCAAGAAGATGGAAAAGCCTTTAAGATGCTATGAATAGTTTTTTTTTATGATTTAGGTCTTTGATTTTCTTGTAATAAAGCATTGTGGGTATTTGAGTTGTATCTAATGTTTGTACAAATGCATGCTGAAGGGGCATTATATCCACTGATCAGCCTGATGAGTGTGGAGTACAGTGGAATGATCACATCCATGGACCTAGAAACCATACCCTTAATAATTATGGAAAAACATTTTCTTGCAATAGTGGATACATGGTGATCAAAGTCCCTAACTAGTGAATCAATTTTCAGGGGTATGTTGTCAATGTAACATAATTACAAGTGAATTCTTACTTAAGAAATGATACTATTATACATTTTTAGCATTCTGTTTTAGTCTATGATTATAAACAAGCTATTAGTTTGGGAAAGATCCTCTTGGAGGATCTTGTTGTCCTCTGGGAAGTTTATGATTGCCAGCTAAAAATAGCATGTGAACATGCAGCCAAGGAGCTAATAACCAACACAAAAGGCTCACAGTGTAATGAAGTGAATCCAACAAATGAGTAGCAACTCCAATGAAAACCAAAGGTCCTGTGAGAAAGATTTGTATGCCCTATGTGGTTCTCATGCATGACAACACTTTAATTTGACTAAAGAAGAAAGGGATGCACTATTTAGTTTAAAATGAGAACCCAACCTGAGAGTGATGGCTCCTGAAAAAGGAGGGCTATTGTGTTAGTAGATAAAACTGATTACATTTGCCAGATGTCCAATGTGTTGCAGGACTATCCGGTCTCCATCAATGAAATCAATATTGCATACAATAAAACTGATTTCTTTTTAGAAGCTTCATTGATGCAAGGTGTTATTACTGCTGACCTTTACAAGTTGTGCATTTCTAAAACATTGACACCAGCCGTTTTTGGCATACCAAAGGTTCATAAGGCTATTAGCAACCCTCCTTACAGGCTGATTGTAGCTGCCCATGTTTCCAAAACTTAGTCACTGGTAGTCTAAATTGACCATGCCCTGAAACACATACTAACTTCCACCAGTCACATACTTAAAGACTTGTGGGATTTTCTATCCAAAATAAAGAGTATTTGTATACCCTTGATAGAATGTACATCTGATGGATGCAACGGACAGCCAAGCTGCACAACAGCCCTGAGAAACTTCTCACCAAAACTGCAACTAAATCATGCAGTGAAGTATCATACACAATGCCCAATCAATAACCAGCAGGAATCAATGTCCTCTGCATCTTTTCTAAACAGAAGATAAGAAGTAGCACTAATTTCAAGGTAGCTCTTAAGAAGACGTTTTCAGGCCTTTCAGTGACTGGCAATTTCTAGTATGGTTAGGAAATAATGTCTGTATGTATCTTCTCTCACCAGAAGCAAGATAGAAGCACTATTCCCAAGCTGATTAATGAAAAGCAATTCCTAGTCTCTCCAGTGATTAAAAATCTAGGCCCAGATGTTATAGACATTAAAAGCAAGAATGAAAAATGGGTTAATACTTGGAATATTGCAGTGTGCCCTATGTGAGTGGGATAACATGAAACAAAGCCTAACTCAAGGTTACATATTTCAGTGCCCAGTACAGAAAAGCAGATGATATAACATGAGATTGAGAGTAGCCATCAGAGTCAAATTTACAGTAAGGGCAAGTGGCTGAAAAGCCACCAGTTTTAAAAGCAGAGCATGAATTGGATCAGTGGGTGGGAAAATTCAGTGCAGTCCAGTAGTTGTCTCACAGCACAGCTGCTAAATAAGAATGCAGCTAAATAACAAATTTTATTTCTTAGTATCTACCACTCATTAACTAGATTTAGCTCCTTTTCAGCCAATGAAAGTATCCTTGGATGCACATAGGTTTAGCTTTGTAAAAAGCAGATTGTGCCAGCTCTGGCTGGTTAAGTTATTTGAAATGGCTACTGTGGCCATGGATAAAAGACATACAGCCTGCAATTCTTATACAGACTTTGCCAAGACCTTTGTCACTGTCCTTCATGCTGGGATTATTGACAACTCTTTCAACTCAACATTAACCCATACGTAAGTTGCTGGTGGTAACTGGCTGTCTGGCAGAACCCATATGATTAAGGTTGTTGTATTTGCTCTATAGAGGAAAAATGTTACTTGTGGTGTCCCACAAGGCATTGTTCTGGGTCCACTCCTCTTTGATATATATTCCTGAAACATAAAAGTTGATATCAAGGGACTTTGGCTAGCCAAGTTTACTGATGACAGTAAACTGGGGGTAGTTATCAAACCCATTCTGATACTCAAATTCTCTACCAAGAGCTGGACAAAACATATACTTGGTTTATTAATCATGGATTTCCCCTTAACAACATGAAATGCAACATAGTTTCCTTTGATAAGTCTAGCATCACTACTGCTTACCCTATAGATAACATTCCGCTTAAATTTGACATAATCATTATGGACTTGTGCATATTCATATATTGATAAAAGACTCTCCTTTGACCAAAGATTTTATACCTTGCACAGTTCATCCTTACTGCCATTTTGACAAGGTCTAAAGAAATTATTATCCCATGTTACTCATCCCTTAATTGGCCCATCATTGAAAATAATGCACCCTTCTGCATGTACCTCATGAAGAACCTAAACTAATTTGACTGATCTCAGGATTTCATCTACAAAAAAGATCACATGTCTCCCTTAGTTACACTGATATACTAAACCTCTATCACTCTAATCAGTGTCTTACAGAATCCTGAGGGGTGATTTGTGCTATTCTTTCCAAGCTATAAGTAAGTCAACACTCTTTGAACTCCTTCACCTAAACAGAACAAATTGGTAAAACACACACTCATCTAGAGGCCTAAACCTACAATAAAACATCACCAGGACAAGATGGCATGGCAGATACCTAATCCAATACTTTATTTTAAGAATAGGCTACCCTTACCTGTCAAGCAACCAATAAAACCAGTCTAGATGACTGGATAGTTTATTAAAACTTTTAATCAGGAATATGTGGAGAAAGTCATCCCAATTGACAGAAGAAGCATTGAAAACACAGACATGGAGATAACTGATTACATGGAACATTGCATACTGAAAAAAAAGAAACTTTTGCCAAAGGCAGGAACAACCTCTGAAGTACAAGCAGTACACTTTTATTTAATACTGTGAAACTGGTAACAGTGCTCATACATGATTTAAAGCTAAAAAAATATTTCCTTAGTTACACCCATGTGCTCACTCAATATTTCTGACAGAGTACACTGTAATGTTTTTTTTAAAGTCTGCCAGCTCATTATAGTACCAAAACATACAGGGGGTAATTCAGTAAAGCCTACATGGAGCTATTCTCTGTGTAAGAATAATGTTAATGCTCGGGCACAGAACATGTCTGCCGAGCGATCCAGGAATCAAGGCTGGAGGCGTGCATTAGCCTCCCAGCACTGTGCAGACACAGAAGTGATTGCAGAATGCAAATAACCTAATCTGCTGGTGAAAACCATGCGACCGAGGTGATTTTGCGATCCAGGAAGCAGAAAGGCATCCATGTAAGTGCCGTGTCTGCAGGAAAAATGTATGCAGTTACTAACCGTGTACTGGAATGTAAAAATAAAACAGGGGCCATGACAATTCAAATAGAAGCATGTATTAGGTGCATTAGGCATTCAAATGGCCAAAACTATGGCTATTGACATTTAAAACTGATGCAATTAATGAAAAATTAAACCTTTTTTTTTATCTTATATGTTGCGTTTAAGCGGCTCTTAGTGACACGCAAACATGCTAGCTTGCAAAAATAAATGTTAATTGTAAAATATGATATTTAAAGCTATATTGACGTTTCCCATTATAGTGGCCAGCATACAGAGTCATACAATGGCAGGCTATAGTGGTTACTAAGGACATAGGCTCTGGTGTACTGCAGTATCTATGGTATATGCAATTAGGTGTATGCAAATGAGCTAAGTTTATTGAATAGTAGAATGGGCCACCGTGTCTGCAGGTACTAACCGTGTAAGGGCTAGAACCATGCAGTGTAGGCAGAAGAGAGCTGACATGAAAAGGGGGTGTTTCACAATTTGTTTAAGCACATTGGTGCTCAGGATCTCCTGTTGTGCTCAGCTAAGCACAGCTAAGTCGGGGGGAGGGTGAGGCTGCTAAGCTGTGCTTAGCTGTTAAAGAAAAGCTAAGCATGCTCATGTACAGGGGGAGGGTCAAATCTGCTGAGCAAAGTTTACACTGGAGCCATGAGTTTGCACTGTATGAGGCTTAGAAGTGGAGGAAATTGAAAAAAAAAAGCAAAACATGCAAAGAAATAGCTTAGAAAAGCCATTCAGCTATAAATGACTAATAAACCCGTGCTGCTTACACTGGCTCATTCCAACCCACTCAGTAATGTAGCTGGCAGGTGGAATGTATCATAGTCAGCCAATTACACAGGCTGCATCTGAAATACACCAGTATAAAGTATGCAGACACACTTCAATCTGATTTTTTCAACATACTCTGCACCATTGGAGTACACACTTGGGAATTTCAACTGACAAAATGATTGGGGCTGCTGCTGCTTTGCTACATATCTAAGTGCTACAGGCTGAGGTCAGTGAAGATGATGCTGCTGACAACTGGCTTAGACTGAGGAGGAGAAAAGTGTTCAGACCCAGGGTAACCTTTCAGGGGCTACATGACCTGTAGATAGTAGAGTGCTACAGGATGGACAGGGACATACTACAACAACTCACTGAGCTCTGCCACCCTCATCTCAGACCCAGAGCCAACAGAGGGGAACCCATCCTAGTGAAAACAAAGGTATGTATAGCCTTAAGAATACTAGCTATGAGTACTTTCCAAAGACCTAATGGGGACATCATGTGGGTCTCACAGGCATCCGCATCCAGGATACTCCATCAGTCCCTGGATGTCATGCTAACACATGCCAGTGAGCACATTTATTTCCCCAATACCCCTGAGGAGAGGACCATCAATATGTGTCTTTTCCACAGTGTAGCACACTACCCAGAAGTACTGGGTGCCATAGACTGCACTCATGTGCATATCAAAGCACCACCCAGTCAGGAGGGTAGAATCTATATCAACCGCAAGGGGTATCTCTCCATCAACTGCCAGGTCATGTGCAATGCCCAGGGCATTATCATTAGTGTGTGTGCTGGCAGCCCTGGCAGTTATCATGACTCCCACATCTGGCATGCAGCACAGCTGTACCAGGCATTTGTCAGGGGGGGACATCCCATACAGCCATCTAGTAGGGGATGCTGACTGTGCACTGGAACCATGGATGATGACACCCATCAGAAATGCACACACACCCACTGAAGAATGTCATAATGAGGCACATGCACAAACTAAGAACATCATAGAGTATGTGTTTGAGCTGCTCAAGTCACTCTTCCGCTGCCTTGACATATCTGGTGGAGCCCTGCAGTACTCTCCAGCCACATGTGCACACATTATTATTGTATCTGCCATGCTACACAATATATTCCTGCAGAAACAGCTGTGGCAAGAAAATCACAGGGAAGGACACACAGCCCCCTACCATTGCCAAGGTCGCCAAAGGCACAAGGGGACTTGGAGGAGGAACCCCCCCTGAGCCTGTCCCTGTAGGCAGACGTAGGCATGTCCAGTACACCCTGGCCTTGGCAAAAAGGCAGCACATAGCACATACACTGACAACCTAGGGACCCAGGGACTGACACCTCATTCTGACTCGCACACAGAGTAAACAGGATGCCACAGACACCACACTACCTGTATCTTACCATTTATAGGCAGTGTACTGCATGCATTCCACAAAGTCAGCCCTGAAGCACTGTCCTGACAACTGCAGCAGGCACAAGGTAAATCATATTCTTAACAACAAATGGATGGAATAGTAGACTGTGGTAGCATATCTATGGCATTGCTGCGTGTATGCAAGGGAATGGGGTGGGCTACTGGGATAGCAGCAGACAACTGACAGCTATGTGGGACAATAGGAAATGTCCACCAAATACTGGCTGCCCCAGAATATGCAGTAGTCCCCAAGGTGCCAAAACTTACTGCAGTATATGTGGGGGGATTAAGAAACTGCAGGGTCATAGGTCACATGCATGGATATTAATGTTGGATTCCCATACCCACCTCTCAGCCTGTCACAGCAAGTCATCTCTACAAAGCCATAAAGAAATGTGTGACAAAGCCCCACAAATAGGGACAGTTATGAAATATTACTCTTACAAACTTAGACAGCAATATTAGAACAGGTCATGCAGCTGCATTAAGTTTTGGAAGGGTAAAAAGTCTGAAACTCAAATTTCTATCATTACTTACTAACTTTGGCCTTTAATGATATGTCAATATTTCCATAGACAACCACAATACTATGCTAAATAGACCCAAAATATGAAGCAAACATCTGGAGAGTCTGTGGAAATTTGTACAATTGAGAGGTATGCCCCCTCCCACCAACACCTGTGCTCCCATAGAAATGCAGTAACATTATGTTTGTAGGGTAATAGCAGCAGATCACACATTCTCATGTCTGTCTCAATCAACTTGCTAACTGGTTCCATGTCCACAATATGTAGGGGTCAATGTACTATGTGCGTGACTAATACTGTCAGAACTTAAAGAGCATGTACTGTTGGCTGTTGTGGCTTAGTGATCTAAGTACAGTACTGTGAATGACAAGGTCCATGGTTCAAGATGAGCTGTGCCAGCTATTTTTCATGTCAGCTACACCTATGGTAGGAGTTATACACACTGTCCAGAAGTCAATATTTCTTACTGCAGGAAAGCTGGACAATGGAGAGACAGGGGGCCACACATATGGACAGTACACAGCTTGGAGTAACCTACACAGTGCCTAGTAGAACAGCAGGTTGTGACAAGTCATTGTAGTGCCAAGTTATAAATGGCTGCCACATTACTGTGTCAGTACTGACAACAAGTCAGTGGACACCATCTGTATCCCTGGAATGACAGGGTGTCACAGAATGTTCACAAGTATGCCACATATATTTGTTCTGCTTGTCATAACATTGCATTTGCCTGCAAACTGTGTGCAAAACAATAAAGGTTGATGTGAAAACATCAGTGACATACAGTTGAGAAGCAGATGTCATACCCATAAGCAAATGCAAGCTAATACAAAACTGTTCTACCAACTGTCTACATTTGGAAGAGCAATATTAACACCCTGTCCCCATGTCTGGGCCTGTGTCTGACTGTTAGATATGGGTGTGTGCAGATGTCAGTCTGTAAGGGTTTGACAGCTATGGCCAACATATAGCCTTATGATAACATTGCAACACAAACCGTCTGAGGACTACAGCAGATGTAGGGGTGCAGTTATGGACAACCTGTTAAACAGGTATAGTCAGAGGTGTGACATCCATAACCTTATGTGTGATGTTATGACTTCTACCCCACTCACACCATAACTGCAAATACATAACAGCAGCAACTGTGGACAAAGCCTGTGACTGGACTACAGAAGGACAAAGAGACACATATAAAGGGAAGGGGAACTACTGGACAGACAAACAGAGAATGTTCACACCAGAACATTTTGTGCAGTAACATAAGTTCCCTGCAGTGTATGGAGTCAGTAAACAAATGTCTGTCAGTGGTTCATCACATTACTGTATACTGCTCTGCCACTGACATACCAGGAAATCACAGTGCTATATAGAATATACTACACATATTATGGAAAACTCTGCTCAGTCCAATGTACTCTGTACCCACCCCATGATATGACTCAGTTAATAAGGATAGCACACAGCCAGGAGAGCCCCAGCCAGTATACAACTGAGGTGCTGGACTGTTTACACAGGTTCAGCAGCCAATTGGCTGTAGCACACAACATCCTGGAACTGAGTACAGCTAGCTCTGGAATGGAGTCCAATTCTTACAATTGAAGCTCATATTGGGCATGCTCCTACACTTAGAGAATTATAGACCATGTCAGGCCATGTCTAAACCCACATCTGACTATACAACTTTGTTGTCCATATATGTCTTTGCATACAGACTGCTATGTACACCTTAACTTTCTCTCCCTACCCCCATCAGACATGATTACCATCAGCTATCTGCAGGTGACACATATGTGATATAGCTGCATCTGTTGTGTATGATATAGAGACACACACACACACACACACACACACATATATATATATATATATATATATATATATATATATATATATATATATGTACATATAAGTAACATATACAAATATATCAATTATAGACTGGCAGAGACAAGAGGTGTGAGAGAGAGACAGAGAGAGAGATAGAGATAGGAAGAGAGAGAGAGAGAGAGACCCTGAAAGGCATAGCGTGATGTTCCTGATGCAGACATTTGCACACCAATTGTGCCACTATGAAGGTGAGCTCCATTATGTAATAGTAGTGAGGTAGGGGTTATCACCTGCCTGTGTGTGTGTGTTTCTAGGTTAAAGAATTTTCAAGCCTTTCCACCCAGTAAACCTCCCATTGCTCAACTTTACAAGGCCTGCTGATGTCATTCACCTTAGAAGCACCTTTAGACATGCTTCAGCTGTATAATCTCCATGGTGCATGTGATAAGTACATAGAACTGTAATACATACAAATAGATAAGTAGGGGTTCTAATCTCAACACCATAAGTATGTGTGTTTCTAGGTTAAAGCATTATGAGGCCTTTTTAACCCAGTAAACTTCCCATTGCTCTACTTTTACAAGCCTTGCTGATGTCATTCTCCTTAGAAGCACTGTTGGACAGTCTGCAGGTATATAATCACCTTGGTGCATGCAGTAACAAAGTAGCACTGTAGTAGATAAGTAGGGGTTCTACTCTCAGTGCTAACGTGTGTGTGTGTGTGTGTGTGTGTGTGTGTGTGTGTGTGTGTGTGTGTGTGTGTGTGTGTGTGTGTGTGTGTGTGTGTGCATGTTACTATTTTGAGGCCTGTTCCACCCTGGTGATGCCCTCATTGCATTACTTTACAGGGCCTATTCAAGTCATCCACCTTAAATCCACTATTGGGCACTTTCTAGGTATATAAGCTTCATGGTGCATGCGATAAGTATGTAGCACTATAGTACATGCAACTAGGTAGGTAGGGGTTTGAATCTCAATACAGTGAATCCACCTGTGGCTGTCGAGTGTGTTGGTTATACCATTTTAAGGCCTGCTGACCCCCCTCCCCATGGTATTACTTTAAAGGGCCTGTTGATGTCATCCACCATAGATGCACCATTTTAAAATCTACAGGCCATACCACCCATCTGTACAGATGTATGCAGAAAGTCCAGATGTTTGCAACATATATGTGATCTCTGTCTCATAACAATGGGGTTTTCTATCAAATCATTGGCAAATCTATGAGAGTTGATATCACAAGTCATGACAGAGATGTCAGCTGCAGACATCGTACCCTTCTGAAACATCACGCTGATGCAAAACCTATTACCCTATCACTTTTCTGGGTTTGTAAGAGCAATATGCCAGAAGCACCCCTATTTTGGGGGGGTTATCCCACCATTCATGAAGGCATTCCCACAATTAATTGCTGTATGAGGTTGGTTGTGAGTTATTTCCCTAGCATATAATCTCTTTGGTGCATGCATAGGGAGGTGTTCTAATCTGACTATTGCCAACTGTGTGAGTGTATGTGTTTCTGTATACATATCCCCTGTGTCTGTCTTGCCTGTGTGTATGCGATGGTTATACAGTTTTCTGTGCCTGTTCCACCCTGTTAACTCCCCCATTGCCAACCTACTCAGGGCCTCTACAGATGTCATCCACCCTAGAAGCATAGTTATGCATTTTCCAGCACAAAGGCACTGTGATGCATGCAATAGTCATGTCAATCTGTATTGTACATAACAAGATAGGTTGGTGTTCTAATCTGAAAAGTGTCAACTCTGTGTGAATGTCTTTTTCAATGCATGTCCCCATGCAGCAGAGTGTGTGTGTGTGTGTGTGTGTGTGTGTGTGTGTGTGTGTGTGTGTTTGAGATGGCTGTACCATGTTAAGGGCCTGCTAACCCCTCATTGGCAATCCTAACAGTCCCTGCAATTGTCACTCACCTGAATAGTAGTGGCAGACACTGCAAAACTACCACAGCCACACAGGTGTCAACCCATGACAAACATGTTGCACATAGGGGACTCCAGTGGAGACACACTGGTGTGCCTTTGACCTAGTTGTGTATGTGGATGGTCATAGTTACTTTTGCGTCAGGTGACAGACTCCACCATATTGCATACACACTGTTGTCTCTCACCATCAGGTACTGTCATGGGTCTGTCACAGTGCATGCTAGTGTGCCTGACCTGACCTGACATGTATGTCCCTGGACTATATGCAGTGTGACATGAGTGTGCACACAAGTTATGTGTCCCAGGCAGGTATGTCCATAGCCTTACACAGCATTATGTTGTCACACAGACAGATGCTGCAATATAATCAGGGAATGATTGCCCTTAACATGTCCACATTCCTCCTGTGAAATTGCAGGGGTTCCTGTACCTGTGAGTTGGGAGTGATGTGGTAAATAGACCATGATGCTCCGTGAGAGATGTGCTCCATCTGTCTTCATAGGTCTTCATGCTTCTGGCAGTGGTTCTCACCAGCCCCGTAGTGACATTATTAACATTGGTGAAGTTATCGCTATCAACATAAGGTTGTCAGTGCAGCACACATTGAAGCCCATCCTGCTAAATGCTAGAGCTGTAGACATGACTTTGCCCTCATTGCAAGCATTCCTAATCTTGGAAACTGCAGATATCTGTGCAGTCACACAGACCATGGTTCAAAGGTAGTTCAAAGGTGCAGAGAGCACCTCTGCCTTAGATGGTCAACCATCCTATCATACATGCAGAAGCCAAAGTATAGCTGGTAATGCCATGGGACATGGGATTTCCATATATATGAGACACATCCACACATCCACGCTGTACAGGCAGTAAGATGCACAGGGGACACTTCAGGAAAGTTCACCATTGCCAACACAAACCTATTCAAATGACAGCTAGCTATGAGCCACCAAGTGACCAGGAAACTGATTCTGCCAATATGGCCCTCATCAACTGTATTCAGAGTTGGATCTGTACAATAATTTTGGGTCAGTTGAACGACCCTAACATACATTGTAAGATGTACCCATGCCAGGAAACAAATGGCGAGTACGCCATCTTCACTGGATGCAGGAACACCTCAGTGTGGCCAGATGGTACACCCTCATGAGGTGAAGGTGTATTGCAGTTGACATTACACACCACATGTGCATCCCTACAATGTCATCCTCCATGATAAAGCAACTGTCATGCAGTGATGTTTGGAGTCACCATCTCCCACAATACCCATCTACTTAGGGCAGCCATACATACACCTCAAATGTGGAATACATCCTCCTGGGGGGTATACACATCCCCCAGGCCCCAAACCATCATCAAAGAAAGTCACCAATTTACATACATACACACAAGTGCTATATGTGCAATTGTACAGATGCATGTCGTCAGGTATACCCAACAGGCTTACATCATCTTCTGCTAGGATATGTACACCTGTCTGGTGGACATGTGCAATACATACTGTTCATAACAGGGATGACATACTGCTGCCTGAGACCAGGTAGGGCCAGTTGCTCATACTGAAGCAATGTCCCTTAGTATGTGCATGAGAATGGGATCTGTCCTGCAAATCTGCACAACAAACACAGAGACTACATTGTCTACATCCACTGCACACAGCCATCTCCCCTACTTCACATATGTCTGCAACAGCACAAGAAGCAGCTGCAGATACTCACTTGTGGTGCTCAGGGACACCATCTACACCACTGCTGTTAGTATTGCATGCCAGATGCCTGACGGACTTGGTGTAGGCGGCACCCCTTGTATTCCCCATGAGTACATCAGGATATCCACAGTACGTCTCCCATCTCCTATATGTGGGGAACAGGTCACCACTGCCATGTGATAGTCATGGTATACATCTGCCATGGGAGCCTATCACATCACGGGATGCATCCTACATGACACCAAGCATAACCTTGCAACACCATAAGGAACCGTATTCAAAGGAGGACTGACTACTGCCTTTGTCCAACCCATTTCATAAACAACCACTGTCTAAAGACTAAGGTGGGCCATCCCCCACTCAGTCACATGATAGACACAGCAGCCTAACTAGGCTATTCTGGAAGGCCATAGCACAGTTTCAAGAGAACCCCATTAACAAGGACATGTGTGACCTGGATACACTCCATTAAGCACACTTAGCCTTTGTCAAGGAAGGGTTCATGTCTGCTACACTCAGGTGACC
>NC_056748.1:1020312135-1020381577 GCF_019279795.1 Protopterus annectens | reverse complement strand
AAAAGGGTTTTTTTTCCTTAGCTGGAACAAAGCTCAGATAATAAACAGAAATAACCACAAATGTACCACTTATATAAGGCAGGACAGAATATCATTGATGAGGTGAAACTGCCTTTACTGCTATCAATGGCTACACAGGAATTCTAACAAGTACTCTGTTGAGGCACAGCTACAGCTTTCAGTTGAGTTAATATTCAGTGAGAAACACAAATAAATAAATTAAATGCAGAACTATATGAAATGGAGCAGGTAAAAGTGTACTTAAATTCACTTCTGCATCCAGTTACTTTCAGGTAGATCTTAGCTGGAGCAAAGCTCAGATAATAAGGAGAAATAACCCAAAATGTACCACTTATATAATGCAGGACAGAATATCAGTGATGAGGTGAAACTACTACCACTGCTATCAATGGCTACACAGGAATTCTAGCAAGTACTCTGTAGCGACACAGCCACAGCTTTCAGTTGAGTTAATATTCAGTGAGAAACACAAATAAATAAACTAAATGCAGAACTAAATGCAAAAAGCAGATAAAAATGCACTTAAATTCACTTATATGTCCAGTTGATTTCAGGTATATCTTAGCCAGAGCAAAGCTCAGATAATAAGCAGAAATAACCGAAAATGTACCACTCATGTAAGGCTGAACAGAATATCAGTGATAAGGTGAAACTACCCCCCCACTGCTATCAGTGGCTACACAGCAATTCCAACAAGTATTCTGCAGAGACATAGCCACAACTTTCAGATAAGTTAATATTCAGTGAGAAACACAAATAAATAAATTAAATGCAAAACTATATAAAAAAGAGCAGATAAAAGTGTACTTAAATTCACTTATATGTCCAGATGATTTCAGGTAGATCTTAGCCATTGCAAAGCTCAGATAATAAGCAGAAATAACCCAAAATGTACTACTTATATAAGGCAGGACAGAATATCAGTGATGAGGTGAAACTATCCCCCACTGCTATCACTGGCTACACAGAAATTCAAACAAGTACTCTGTAGAGACACAGCCACAACTTCTAGTTGAATTAATATTCAGTGAGAAACACAAAAAAATAAACTGAGTGCAGAACTATATGAAAAAAGTGTACTTAAATTCATTTATACGTCCAGTTGATTTCATGTAGATCTTAGCCGAAGCAAAGCTCATATAATAAGCAGAAATAACCCAAAATGTACCACTTATATAAGGCAGGACAGAATATCAGTGATAAGGTGAAACTACCCCCTCACTGCTATCAATTGCTACACAGAAATTCTACAGGTACTCTGTAGAGACACAGCCACATCTTTCAGTTGAGTTAATATTCAGTGAGAAACACTAATAAATAAATTACATGCAGAACTATATGAAAAAGAGTATATAAAAGTGTACTTAAATTCACATATATGTCCAGTTGATTTCACGTAGTTCTTAGCTGGAGCAAATCTCAGATAATAATAAGAAGTAACCCAAAATATACCACTTACATAAGGCAGGACAGAATATCAGTGATGAGGTGAAACTACACCAAACTGCTATCAATGGCTACACAGAAATTCTAACAAGTACGTTGTAGAGACACAGTCACAACTGTCAGTTGAGTTAATATTCAGTGATAAACACAGATAAATAAATTAAATGCATAACTATACGAAAAAAAGCAGATAAAAATTTATTTAAATTCACTTATATGTCCAGTTGATTTCAGGTAGATCTTACTGGAACAAAGCTCAGATAATAAGCAGAAATAACCCAAAATCTACCACTTATATAAGGCGGGACAGAATATCATTGATGAAGTGAAACTACCCCCACTGCTGTCAATGGTAAGACAGGAATTCTAACAAGTACTCTGTAGAGACACAGCCACAACTTTCAGTTGAGTTAATATTCAGTGAGAAACACAAATAAATGAATTAAATGCAGAACTATATGAAAACTAGAAGGTAAAATTGTACTTAAATTCACTTATGCACCCATTTGATTTCAAGTAGATCTTAGCCGGAGCAAAGCTCAGATAATAAGCAGAAATAACCCAAAATGTACCACTTATATAAGGCAGAACAGAATAACATTAATGAGGTGAAAATACCCCCACTGCTATCAATGGCTACACAGAAATTCTAACAAGTACTCTGTAGAGACACTGCCACAACTTTCAGTTGAGTTAATATTTAGTGAGAAACACAAATAAATTAAATGCAGAACTATATGAAAAAGAGAAGATAAAAGTATACTTAAATTCACTCATAAGTCCAGTTGATTTCATGTAGATCTAAGCAAGAGCAAAGCTTAGATAATAAGCAGAAATAACAAAAAATGTACCAATTATATAAGGCAGGACAGAATATCAGTGATGAGTTGAAACTACACCCCACTGCTAACTATGGCTACACAGAAATTCTAAAAAGTACTCTGTAGAAACAGAGCCACAACTTTCAGTTGACTTAATATTCAGTGAGAAACACAAATAAAAAAATTAAATGCAGAACTATAAGAAAAAGAGCAGGTAAAAGTGTACTTAAATTCACTTATATGTCCAGTTGATTTCAGGTAGATCTTAGCCTGAGCAAAGTTTATATAATAAACTGAAATAACCCAAAATCTGCCACTTATATAAGGAAGGACAGAATATCAGTGATGAGGTGAAACTACCCCCCATTGCTATCAATGGCTACACAGAAATTCTAAAAAGTACTCTGTAGAGAGACAGCCACAAATTTGAGTTAAGTTAATATTCAGTGAGAAACACAAATAAATAAATTAAATGCAGAACTATATGGAAAAGAGCAGAAAAAAGTGTATTTAAATTTACTTATACATCCAGTTGATTTCAGGTAGATCTTAGCTGGAGCAAAGCTCAGATAATAAGCAGAAATAACCCAAAATGTACAACTTATATAAGGCAGGACAGAATATCAGTGATGAGGTGAAACTACCCCACTGCTATCAATGGCTACACAGAAATTCTAACAAGTACTCTGCAGAGACACAGCCACAACTTTCAGTAGAATTAATATTCAGTGAGAAACACAAATAAATAAATTAAATGCAAAACTATATGAAAAAGAGCAGATAAAAGTGTACTTAAACTCACTTATACGTCCAGTTAAATTCACGTAGATCTTAGCCGGAGCAAAGTTCATATTATAAGCAGAAATAACCCAAAACGTATCAGTTATATAAGGCAGGACAGAATATCAGTGATGAGGTGAAACTACCCCAAACTGCTATCAATTGCTACACAGTAACTCTGCAGAAACAGTCACAACTTTCAGTTGAGTTAATATTCAGTGATAAACACAGATAAATAAATTAAATGCATACTATATGAAAAAAAGCAGATAAAAGTTTACTTAAATTCACATATATGTCCAGTTGACTTCAGGTAGATCTTAGCTGGAACAAAGCTCAGATAATAATCAGAAATAACCAAAAATGTACCACTTATATAAGGCAGGACAGAATATCATTGATGAGGTGAAACTGCCCTCACTGCTATCAATGGTTACACAGGAATTCTAACAAGTACTCTGTTGAGGCACAGCTACAGCTTTCAGTTGAGTTAATATTCAGTGAGAAACACAAATAAATAAATTAAATGCAGAACTATATGAAATGGAGCCGGTAAAAGTGTACTTAAATTCACTTCTGCATCCAGTTACTTTCAGGTAGATCTTAGCCAGAGCAAAGCTCAGATAATAAGCAGAAATAACCCAAAATGTACCACTTATATAATGCAGGACAGAATATCAGTGATGAGGTGAAACTACCCCCACTGCTATCAATGGCTACACAGGAATTCTAGCAAGTACTCTGTAGCGACACAGCCACAGCTTTCAGTTGAGTTAATACTCAGTGAGAAACACAAATAAATCAATTAAATGCAGAACTAAATGAAAAAAAGCAGATAAAAATGCACTTAAATTCACTTATACATCCAGTTGATTTTAGGTAAATCTTAGCCAGAGCAAAGCTCAGATAACAAGCAGAAATAACCGTGAAAATGTACCACTCATATAAGGCTGAACAGAATATCAGTGATAAGGTGAAACTACCCCCCCACTGCTATCAGTGGCTACACAGCAATTCTAAAAAGTACTCTGCAGAGACACAGCCACAACTTTCAGTTAAGTTAATATTCAGTGAGAAACACAAATAAATAAATTAAATGCAAAACTATATAAAAAGAGCAGATAATAAGCAGAAATAACCAAAATGTACCACTTATATAAAGCAGGACATTATGTGTTGTTGATTTCATAGATCTTAGCGAGCAAGCAAATATCATATATAAAGCAGAAACAAACCGAAATGTACCACTTATATAATACAGGACAGAATATCAGTGATAAGGTGAAACTACCCCCTCACTGCTATCAATGGCTACACAGAAATTCTAACAAGTACTCTGTAAAGACACAGCCACATCTTTCAGTTGAGTTAATATTCAGTGAGAAACACTAACAAATAAATTACATGCAGAACTATATGAAAAAGAGTATATAAAAGTGTACTTAAATTCACATAAACGTCCAGTTGATTTCAGGTAGTTCTTAGCTGAAGCAAAACTCAGATAATAAGAAGAAATAACCCAAAATATACCACTTCTATAAGGCAGGGCAGAATATCAGTGATGAGGTGAAATTACACCAAACTGCTATCAATGGCTACACAGAAATTCTAACAAGTACACTGTAGAGACACAGTCACAACTTTCAGTTGAGTTAATATTCAGTGATAAATGCAGATAAATAAATTAAATGCATAACTATATGAAAAAAGCAAATACAAGTTTATTTAAATTCACTTATACGTCCAGTTGATTTCAGGTAGATCTTAGCTGGAACAAAGCTCAGTTAATAAGCAGAAATAACCCAAAATCTACCACTTATATATGGCAGGACAGAATATCATTGATGAGGTGAAACTACCCTACTACTGTCAATGGTTAGACAGAAATTCTAACATTTACTCTGTAGAGACACAGCCACAACTTTCAGTTGAGTTAATATTCAGTGAGAAACACAAATAAATGAATTAAATGCAGAATTATATGAAAACTAGCAGGTAAAATTGTACTTAAATTCACTTATGCACCCAGTTGATTTCAAGTAGATCTTAGCTGGAGCAAAGCACAGATAATAAGCAGAAATAACCCAAAATGTACCACTTATATAAGGCAAAACAGAATATCATTGATGAGGTGAAACTACCCGCACTGCTGTCAATGGCTACACAGAAATTCTAACAAGTACTCTGTAGAGACACTGCCACAGTTTTCAGTTGAGTTAATATTTAGTGAGAAACACAAATTAAATGCAGAGCTATATGAAAAAAATCAGATAAAAGTTTACTTAAATTCACTTATACGTCCAGTTGATTTCAGGTAGATCTTAGCCGGAGAAAACTCAGATAAGCAGAAATAACAAAAAAATGTACCAATTCTATAAGGCAGGACAGAATATCAGTGATGAGTTGAAACTACCCCCCACTGCTAACTATGGCTACACAGAAATTCTAACAAGTACTCTGTAGAGACAGAGCCACAACTTTCAGTTGACTTAATATTCAGTGACGAACAAAAATTAAAAAAAATAAATGCAGAACTATATGAAAAAGAGCAGGTAAAAGTGTACTGAATTCATTTATATGTCCAGTTGATTTCAGGTAGATCTTAGCCCGAGCAAAGCTTATATAATAAGCAGAAATAATCCAAAATCTACCACTTATATAAGGCAGGACAGAATATCAGTGATGAGGTGAAACTACCCCCCCCCCATTGCTATCAATGGCTACACAGAAATTCTAACATGTACTCTGTAGAGACACAGCCACAACTTTGAGTTAAGTTAATATTCAGTGAGACACACAAATAAATAAATTAAATGCAGAACTATATGAAAAAGAGCAGAAAAAAGTGTATTTAAATTTACTTATACATCCAGTTGATATCAGGTAGATCTTAGCTGGAGCAAAGCTCAGATAATAATCAGAAATAACCCAAAATGTACAACTTATATAAGGTAAGACAGAATATTAGTGTAGAGGTGAACTACCCCCACTGCTATCAATGGCTACACAGAAATTCTAACAAATCCTCTGTAGAGACACAGCCACAACTTTCAGTTAAGTTTTCATTCAGTGAGAAACACAAATAAATAAAATTAAATGCAGAGCTATATGAAAAAGAGCAGACAAAAGTGTTCTTAAATTCAACTATACATCTAATTGATTTCAGGTAGCTCTTAGCCAGAGCAAAGCTTAGATAATAAGCAGAAAAACCCAAAATGTAATAATTATATAAGGCAGGACAGAATATCAGTGATGAGGTGAAACTACACCCCATTTTATCAATGGCTACACAGAAATTCTAACAAGTACTCTGCAGAGACACAGCCACAACTTTCAGTACAGTTAATAATCGGTGAAAAACACAAATAAATAAATTAAATGCAGAACTATATGAAAAAGAGCAGATAAAAGTATACTTAAACTCACTTATACGTCCAGTTGATTTCACGTAGATCTTAGCCGGAACAAAGCTCATATTATAAGCAGAAATAACCCAAAATGTATCAGTTATATAAGGCAGGACAGAATATCAGTGATGAGGTGAAACTACCCCAAACTGCTATCAATTGCTACACAGTAATTCTACCAAGTACTCTGCAGAAACACAGTCACAACTTTCAGTTGAGTTAATATTCAGTGATAAACACAGATAAATAAATTAAATGCATAACTATATGAAAAAAAGCAGATAAAAGTTTACTTAAATTCAGATATATGTCCAGTTGACTTCAGGTAGATCTTAGCTGGAACAAACCTCAGATAATAAGCAGAAATAACCAAAAATGTACCACTTATATAAGGCAGGACAGAATATCATTGATGAGGTGAAACTACCCCCACTGCTATCAATGGCTACACAGGAATTCTAGCAAGTACTCTGTAGCGACACAGCCACAGCTTTCAGTTGAGTTAATATTCAGTGAGTAACACAAATAAATAAATTAAATGCAGAACTAAATGAAAAAAGCAGATAAGAATGCACTTAAATTCACTTATATGTCCAGTTGATTTCAGGTAGATCTTAGCCGGAGCAAAGCTCACATAATAAGCAGAAATAACCCAAAATGTACTACTTATATAATGCAGGACAGAATATCAGTGATGAGGTGAAACTATCCCCCACTGCTATCACTGGCTACACATAAATTCAAACATGTACTCTGTAGAGACACAGCCACAACTTTCAGTTGAGTTAATATTCAGTGAGAAACACAAAAAAATAATTTGAGTGCAGGACTATATGAAAAAAGTTTACTTAAATTCCCATATATGTCCTGTTGACTTCAGGTAGATCTTAGCTGGAACAAAGCTCAGATAATAAACAGAAATAACCACAAATGTACCACTTATATAAGGCAGGACAGAATATCATTGATGAGGTGAAACTGCCTTTACTGCTATCAATGGCTACACAGGAATTCTAACAAGTACTCTGTTGAGGCACAGCTACAGCTTTCAGTTGAGTTAATATTCAGTGAGAAACACAAATAAATAAATTAAATGCAGAACTATATGAAATGGAGCAGGTAAAAGTGTACTTAAATTCACTTCTGCATCCAGTTACTTTCAGGTAGATCTTAGCTGGAGCAAAGCTCAGATAATAAGGAGAAATAACCCAAAATGTACCACTTATATAATGCAGGACAGAATATCAGTGATGAGGTGAAACTACTACCACTGCTATCAATGGCTACACAGGAATTCTAGCAAGTACTCTGTAGCGACACAGCCACAGCTTTCAGTTGAGTTAATATTCAGTGAGAAACACAAATAAATAAACTAAATGCAGAACTAAATGCAAAAAGCAGATAAAAATGCACTTAAATTCACTTATATGTCCAGTTGATTTCAGGTATATCTTAGCCAGAGCAAAGCTCAGATAATAAGCAGAAATAACCAAAATTGTACCACTCATAAGGCTGAACAGAATATCAGTGATAAGGTGAAACTGCCCCCCCCCCACACTGCTATCAGTGGCTACACAGCAATTCCAACAAGTATTCTGCAGAGACATAGCCACAACTTTCAGATAAGTTAATATTCAGTGAGAAACACAAATAAATAAATTAAATGCAAAACTATATAAAAAAGAGCAGATAAAAGTGTACTTAAATTCACTTATATTTCCAGATGATTTCAGGTGGACCTTAGCCGGTGCAAAGCTCAAATAATAAGCAGAAATAACCTAAAATGTACTACTTATATAAGGCAGGACAGAATATCAGTGATGAGGTGAAACTATCCCCCACTGCTATAATTGGCTACACAGAAATTCAAACAAGTACTCTGTAGAGACACAGCCACAACTTTCAGTTGAGTTAATATTCAGTGAGAAACACAAAAAAATAAATTGAGTGCAGGAATATATGAAAAAAGTGTACTTAAATTCACTTATACATCCAGTTGATTTCACGTAGATCTTAGCCGGAGCAAAGCTCATATAATAAGCAGAAATAACCCAAAATGTTCCACTTATATAAAGCAGGACAGAATATCAGTTATAAGGTGAAATTACCCCCTCACTGCTATAAATGGCTACACAGAAATTCTAACAAGTACTCTGTAGAGACACAGCCACATCTTTCAGATGAGTTAATATTCAGTGAGAAACACTAATAAATAAATTACATGCAGAACTATATGAAAAAGAGTATATAAAAGTGTACTTAAATTCACATATACGTCCAGTTGATTTCAGGTAGTTCTTAGCTGGAGCAAATCTCAGATAATAAGAAGAAATAACCCAAAATATACCACTTCTATAAGGCAGAACAGAAAATCAGTGATGAGGTGAAACTACACCAAACTGCTATCAATGGCTACACAGAAATTCTAACAAATACAATGTAGAAACACAGTCACAACTTTCAGTTGAGTTAATATTCAGTGATAAACACAGATAAATAAATTAAATGCATAACTATATGAAAAAAAGCAGATAAAAGTTTATTTAAATTCACTTATACGTCCAGTTGATTTCAGGTAGATCATAGCTGGAACAAAGCTCAGATAATAAGCAGAAATAACCCAAAATCTACCACTTATATAAGGCAGGACAGAATATCATTGATGAAGTGAAACTACCCCCACTGCTGTCAATGGTTAGACAGAAATTATAACAAGTACTCTGTAGAGACACAGCCACAACTTTCAGTTGAGTTAATATTCAGTGAGAAACAAAAATAAATAAATTAAATGCAGAACTATATGAAAACTAGCAGGTAAAATTGTACTTAAATTCACCTATGCACCCAGTTGATTTCAAGTAGATCTTAGCTGGAGCAAAGCACAGATAATAAGCAGAAATAACCCAAAACGTACCACTTATATAAGGCAAAACAGAATATCATTGATGAGGTGAAACTACCCGCACTGCTATCAATGGCTACACAGAAATTCTAACAAGTACTCTGCAGAGACACTGCCACAACTTTCAGTTGAGTTAATATTCAGTGAGAAACACAAATTAAATGCAGAGCTATATGAAAAAAAATCAGATAAAAGTTTACTTAAATTCACTTATACGTCCAGTTGATTTCATGTAGATCTTAGCCGGCGAAAACTCAGATAAGCAGAAATAACAAAAAATGTACCAATTCTATAAGGCAGGACAGAATATCAGTGATGAGTTGAAACTACACCCCACTGCTAACTATGGCTACACAGAAATTCTAACAAGTACTCTGTAGAGACAGAGCCACAACTTTCAGTTGACTTAATATTCAGTGAGAAACAAAAATAAAAAAATTAAATGCAGAACTATATGAAAAAGAGCAGGTAAAAGTGTACTTAATTCATTTATATGTCCAGTTGATTTCAGGTAGATCTTAGCCTGAGCAAAGCTTATATAATAAGCAGAAATAACCCAAAGTCTACAACTTATATAAGGCAGGACAGAATATCAGTGATGAGGTGAAACTACCCCCATTGCTATCAATGGCTACACAGAAATTCTAACATGTACTCTGTAGAGACACAGCCATAACTTTGAGTTAAGTTAATATTCAGTGAGAAACACAAATAAATAAATTAAATGCAGAACTATATGAAAAAGAGCAGAAAAAAGTGTATTTAAATTTACTTATACATCCAGTTGATATCAGGTAGATCTTAGCTGGAGCAAAGCTCAGATAATAATCAGAAATAACCCAAAATGTACAACTTATATAAGGTAAGACAGAATATTAGTGTAGAGGTGAACTACCCCCACTGCTATCAATGGCTACACAGAAATTGTAACAAATCCTCTGTAGAGACACAGCCACAACTTTCAGTTAAGTTTACATTCAGTGAGAAACACAAATAAATAAAATTAAATGCAGAGCTATATGAAAAAGAGCAGACAAAAGTGTTCTTAAATTCAACTATACGTCTAATTGATTTCAGATAGGTCTTAGCCAGAGCAAAGCTTAGATAATAAGCAGAAAAAAAACAAAATGTAATAATTATATAAGGCAGGACAGAATATCAGTGATGAGGTGAAACTACAACCCATTTTATCAATGGCTACACAGAAATTCTAACAACTACTCTGCAGAGACACAGCCACAACTTTCAGTAGAGTTAATATTTGGTGAAAAACACAAATAAATAAATTAAATGCAGAACTATATGAAAAAGAGCAGATAAAAGTGTACTTAAACTCACTTATACGTCCAGTTGATTTTCACGCAGATCTTAGCCGGAGCAAAGCTCATATTATAAGCAGAAATAACCAAAAATGTATCAGTTATATAAGGCAGGACAGAATATCAGTGATGAGGTGAAACTACCCCAAACTGCTATCAATTGCTACACAGTAATTCTAACAAATACTCTGCAGAAACACAGTCACAACTTTCAGTTGAGTTAATATTCAGTGATAAACACAGATAAATAAATTAAATGCATAACTATATGAAAAAAAGCAGATAAAACTTTACTTAAATTCACATATATGTCCAGTTGACTTCAAGTAGATCTTAGCTGGAACAAAGCTCAGATAATAAGCAGAAATAACCAAAAAATGTACCACTTATATAAGGCAGAGCAGAATATCATTGATGAGGTAAAACTGCCCTCACTGCTATCAATGGCTACACAGGAATTCTAACAAGTACTCTGTAGAGACACAGCTACAGCTTTCAGTTGAGTTAGTATTCAGTGAGAAACACAAATAAATAAATTAAATGCAGAACTATATGAAATGGAGCTGGTAAAAGTGTACTTAAATTCACTTCTGCATCCAGTTACTTTCAGGTAGATCTTAGCCAGAGCAAAGCTCAGATAATAAGCAGAAATAACCCAAAATGTACCACTTATATAATGCAGGACAGAATATCAGTGATAAGGTGAAACTACCCCCACTGCTAACTATGGCTACACAGGAATTCTAGCAAGTACTCTGTAGCGACACAGCCACAGCTTTCAGTTGAGTTAATACTCAGTGAGAAACACAAATAAATCAATTAAATGCAGAACTAAATGAAAAAAGCAGATAAAAATGCACTTAAATTCACTTATACATCCAGTTGATTTTAGGTAGATCTTAGCCAGAGCAAAGCTCAGATAACAAGCAGAAATAACCGTGAAAATGTACCACTCATATAAGGCTGAACAGAATATCAGTGATAAGGTGAAACTACCCCCCCACTGCTATCAGTGGCTACACAGCAATTCTAAAAAGTACTCTGCAGAGACACAGCCACAACTTTCAGTTAAGTTAATATTCAGTGAGAAACACAAATAAATAAATTAAATGCAAAACTATATAAAAAGAGCAGATAAAAGTGTACTTAAATTCACTTATATGTCCAGTTGATTTCACATAGATCTTAGCCGGAGCAAAGCTCATATAATAAGCAGAAATAACCCAAAATGTACCACTTATATAAAGCAGGACAGAATATCAGTGATAAGGTGAAACTACCCCCTCACTGCTATCAATGGCTACACAGAAATTCTAACAAGTACTCTGTAAAGACACAGCCACATCTTTCAGTTGAGTTAATATTCAGTGAGAAACACTAACAAATAAATTACATGCAGAACTATATGAAAAAGAGTATATAAAAGTGTACTTAAATTCACATAAACGTCCAGTTGATTTCAGGTAGTTCTTAGCTGAAGCAAAACTCAGATAATAAGAAGAAATAACCCAAAATATACCACTTCTATAAGGCAGGGCAGAATATCAGTGATGAGGTGAAATTACACCAAACTGCTATCAATGGCTACACAGAAATTCTAACAAGTACACTGTAGAGACACAGTCACAACTTTCAGTTGAGTTAATATTCAGTGATAAATGCAGATAAATAAATTAAATGCATAACTATATGAAAAAAGCAAATACAAGTTTATTTAAATTCACTTATACGTCCAGTTGATTTCAGGTAGATCTTAGCTGGAACAAAGCTCAGTTAATAAGCAGAAATAACCCAAAATCTACCACTTATATATGGCAGGACAGAATATCATTGATGAGGTGAAACTACCCTACTACTGTCAATGGTTAGACAGAAATTCTAACATTTACTCTGTAGAGACACAGCCACAACTTTCAGTTGAGTTAATATTCAGTGAGAAACACAAATAAATGAATTAAATGCAGAATTATATGAAAACTAGCAGGTAAAATTGTACTTAAATTCACTTATGCACCCAGTTGATTTCAAGTAGATCTTAGCTGGAGCAAAGCACAGATAATAAGCAGAAATAACCCAAAATGTACCACTTATATAAGGCAAAACAGAATATCATTGATGAGGTGAAACTACCCGCACTGCTGTCA
The DNA here is from genome assembly GCF_019279795.1 of Protopterus annectens. Classification (NCBI taxonomy): domain Eukaryota; kingdom Metazoa; phylum Chordata; order Ceratodontiformes; family Protopteridae; genus Protopterus; species Protopterus annectens. The sequence continues at coordinate 1,020,368,737 of NC_056748.1, read as the reverse complement.
ATGGCTACACAGAAATTCTAACAAGTACTCTGTAGAGACACTGCCACAGTTTTCAGTTGAGTTAATATTTAGTGAGAAACACAAATTAAATGCAGAGCTATATGAAAAAATCAGATAAAAGTTTACTTAAATTCACTTATACGTCCAGTTGATTTCAGGTAGATCTTAGCCGGAGAAAACTCAGATAAGCAGAAATAACAAAAAAATGTACCAATTCTATAAGGCAGGACAGAATATCAGTGATGAGTTGAAACTACCCCCCACTGCTAACTATGGCTACACAGAAATTCTAACAAGTACTCTGTAGAGACAGAGCCACAACTTTCAGTTGACTTAATATTCAGTGACGAACAAAAATAAAAAAAATAAATGCAGAACTATATGAAAAAGAGCAGGTAAAAGTGTACTGAATTCATTTATATGTCCAGTTGATTTCAGGTAGATCTTAGCCCGAGCAAAGCTTATATAATAAGCAGAAATAATCCAAAATCTACCACTTATATAAGGCAGGACAGAATATCAGTGATGAGGTGAAACTACCCCCCCCCCATTGCTATCAATGGCTACACAGAAATTCTAACATGTACTCTGTAGAGACACAGCCACAACTTTGAGTTAAGTTAATATTCAGTGAGACACACAAATAAATAAATTAAATGCAGAACTATGTGAAAAAAGCAGAAAAAAGTGTATTTAAATTTACTTATACATCCAGTTGATATCAGGTAGATCTTAGCTGGAGCAAAGCTCAGATAATAATCAGAAATAACCCAAAATGTACAACTTATATAAGGTAAGACAGAATATTAGTGTAGAGGTGAACTACCCCCACTGCTATCAATGGCTACACAGAAATTCTAACAAATCCTCTGTAGAGACACAGCCACAACTTTCAGTTAAGTTTTCATTCAGTGAGAAACACAAATAAATAAAATTAAATGCAGAGCTATATGAAAAAGAGCAGACAAAAGTGTTCTTAAATTCAACTATACGTCTAATTGATTTCAGGTAGCTCTTAGCCAGAGCAAAGCTTAGATAATAAGCAGAAAAACCCAAAATGTAATAATTATATAAGGCAGGACAGAATATCAGTGATGAGGTGAAACTACACCCCATTTTATCAATGGCTACACAGAAATTCTAACAAGTACTCTGCAGAGACACAGCCACAACTTTCAGTACAGTTAATAATCGGTGAAAAACACAAATAAATAAATTAAATGCAGAACTATATGAAAAAGAGCAGATAAAAGTATACTTAAACTCACTTATACGTCCAGTTGATTTCACGTAGATCTTAGCCGGAACAAAGCTCATATTATAAGCAGAAATAACCCAAAATGTATCAGTTATATAAGGCAGGACAGAATATCAGTGATGAGGTGAAACTACCCCAAACTGCTATCAATTGCTACACAGTAATTCTACCAAGTACTCTGCAGAAACACAGTCACAACTTTCAGTTGAGTTAATATTCAGTGATAAACACAGATAAATAAATTAAATGCATAACTATATGAAAAAAAGCAGATAAAAGTTTACTTAAATTCAGATATATGTCCAGTTGACTTCAGGTAGATCTTAGCTGGAACAAACCTCAGATAATAAGCAGAAATAACCAAAAATGTACCACTTATATAAGGCAGGACAGAATATCATTGATGAGGTGAAACTACCCCCACTGCTATCAATGGCTACACAGGAATTCTAGCAAGTACTCTGTAGCGACACAGCCACAGCTTTCAGTTGAGTTAATATTCAGTGAGTAACACAAATAAATAAATTAAATGCAGAACTAAATGAAAAAAGCAGATAAGAATGCACTTAAATTCACTTATATGTCCAGTTGATTTCAGGTAGATCTTAGCCGGAGCAAAGCTCACATAATAAGCAGAAATAACCCAAAATGTACTACTTATATAATGCAGGACAGAATATCAGTGATGAGGTGAAACTATCCCCCACTGCTATCACTGGCTACACATAAATTCAAACATGTACTCTGTAGAGACACAGCCACAACTTTCAGTTGAGTTAATATTCAGTGAGAAACACAAAAAAATAATTTGAGTGCAGGACTATATGAAAAAAGTTTACTTAAATTCCCATATATGTCCTGTTGACTTCAGGTAGATCTTAGCTGGAACAAAGCTCAGATAATAAACAGAAATAACCACAAATGTACCACTTATATAAGGCAGGACAGAATATCATTGATGAGGTGAAACTGCCTTTACTGCTATCAATGGCTACACAGGAATTCTAACAAGTACTCTGTTGAGGCACAGCTACAGCTTTCAGTTGAGTTAATATTCAGTGAGAAACACAAATAAATAAATTAAATGCAGAACTATATGAAATGGAGCAGGTAAAAGTGTACTTAAATTCACTTCTGCATCCAGTTACTTTCAGGTAGATCTTAGCTGGAGCAAAGCTCAGATAATAAGGAGAAATAACCCAAAATGTACCACTTATATAATGCAGGACAGAATATCAGTGATGAGGTGAAACTACTACCACTGCTATCAATGGCTACACAGGAATTCTAGCAAGTACTCTGTAGCGACACAGCCACAGCTTTCAGTTGAGTTAATATTCAGTGAGAAACACAAATAAATAAACTAAATGCAGAACTAAATGCAAAAAGCAGATAAAAATGCACTTAAATTCACTTATATGTCCAGTTGATTTCAGGTATATCTTAGCCAGAGCAAAGCTCAGATAATAAGCAGAAATAACCAAAATTGTACCACTCATAAGGCTGAACAGAATATCAGTGATAAGGTGAAACTGCCCCCCCCCCACACTGCTATCAGTGGCTACACAGCAATTCCAACAAGTATTCTGCAGAGACATAGCCACAACTTTCAGATAAGTTAATATTCAGTGAGAAACACAAATAAATAAATTAAATGCAAAACTATATAAAAAAGAGCAGATAAAAGTGTACTTAAATTCACTTATATTTCCAGATGATTTCAGGTGGACCTTAGCCGGTGCAAAGCTCAAATAATAAGCAGAAATAACCTAAAATGTACTACTTATATAAGGCAGGACAGAATATCAGTGATGAGGTGAAACTATCCCCCACTGCTATAATTGGCTACACAGAAATTCAAACAAGTACTCTGTAGAGACACAGCCACAACTTTCAGTTGAGTTAATATTCAGTGAGAAACACAAAAAAATAAATTGAGTGCAGGAATATATGAAAAAAGTGTACTTAAATTCACTTATACATCCAGTTGATTTCACGTAGATCTTAGCCGGAGCAAAGCTCATATAATAAGCAGAAATAACCCAAAATGTTCCACTTATATAAAGCAGGACAGAATATCAGTTATAAGGTGAAATTACCCCCTCACTGCTATAAATGGCTACACAGAAATTCTAACAAGTACTCTGTAGAGACACAGCCACATCTTTCAGATGAGTTAATATTCAGTGAGAAACACTAATAAATAAATTACATGCAGAACTATATGAAAAAGAGTATATAAAAGTGTACTTAAATTCACATATACGTCCAGTTGATTTCAGGTAGTTCTTAGCTGGAGCAAATCTCAGATAATAAGAAGAAATAACCCAAAATATACCACTTCTATAAGGCAGAACAGAAAATCAGTGATGAGGTGAAACTACACCAAACTGCTATCAATGGCTACACAGAAATTCTAACAAATACAATGTAGAAACACAGTCACAACTTTCAGTTGAGTTAATATTCAGTGATAAACACAGATAAATAAATTAAATGCATAACTATATGATAAAAGCAGATACAGGTTTATTTAAATTCACTTATACGTCCAGTTGATTTCAGGTAGATCTTAGCTGGAACAAAGCTCAGATAATAAGCAGAAATAACCCAAAATCTACCACTTATATAAGGCAGGACAGAATATCATTGATGAGGTGAAACTACCCCTACTGCTGTCAATGGTTAAACAGATATTCTAGCAATTACTCTGTAGAGACACAGCCACAAATTTCAGTTGAGTTAATATTCAGTGAGAAAAGCAAATAAATGAATTAAATGCAGAACTATATGAAAACTAGCAGGTAAAATTGTACTTAAATTCACCTATGCACCCAGTTGATTTCAAGTAGATCTTAGCTGGAGCAAAGCACAGATAATAAGCAGAAATAACCCAAAACGTACCACTTATATAAGGCAAAACAGAATATCATTGATGAGGTGAAACTACCCGCACTGCTATCAATGGCTACACAGAAATTCTAACAAGTACTCTGCAGAGACACTGCCACAACTTTCAGTTGAGTTAATATTCAGTGAGAAACACAAATTAAATGCAGAGCTATATGAAAAAAAATCAGATAAAAGTTTACTTAAATTCACTTATACGTCCAGTTGATTTCATGTAGATCTTAGCCGGCGAAAACTCAGATATTCAGAAATAACAAAAAATGTACCAATTCTATAAGGCAGGACAGAATATCAGTGATGAGTTGAAACTACCCCACACTGCTAACTATGGCTACACAGAAATTCTAACAAGTACTCTGTATAGACAGAGCCACAACTTTCAGTTGACTTAATATTCAGTGAGAAACAAAAATAAAAAAATTAAATGCAGAACTATATGAAAAAGAGCAGGTAAAAGTGTACTTAATTCATTTATATGTCCAGTTGATTTCATGTAGATCTTAGCCTGAGCAAAGCTTATATATAAGCAGAAATAACCCAAAGTCTACAACTTATATAAGGCAGGACAGAATATCAGTGATGAGGTGAAACTACCCCCATTGCTATCAATGGCTACACAGAAATTCTAACATGTACTCTGTAGAGACACAGCCATAACTTTGAGTTAAGTTAATATTCAGTGAGATACACAAATAAATAAATTAAATGCAGAACTATATGAAAAAGAGCAGAAAAAAGTGTATTTAAATTTACTTATACATCCAGTTGATATCAGGTAGATCTTAGCTGGAGCAAAGCTCAGATAATAATCAGAAATAACCCAAAATGTACAACTTATATAAGGTAAGACAGAATATTAGTGTAGAGGTGAACTACCCCCACTGCTATCAATGGCTACACAGAAATTCTAACAAATCCTCTGTAGAGACACAGCCACAACTTTCAGTTAAGTTTACATTCAGTGAGAAACACAAATAAATAAATTAAATGCAGAACTATATGAAAAAGAGCAGACAAAAGTGTTCTTAAATTCAACTATACGTCTAATTGAATTCAGGTAGGTCTTAGCCAGAGCAAACCTTAGATAATAAGCAGAAAAAATCCAAAATGTAATAATTATATAAGGCAGGACAGAATATCAGTGATGAGGTGAAACTACACCCCATTTTATCAATGGCTACACAGAAATTCTAACAACTACTCTGCAGAGACACAGCCACAACTTTCAGTAGAGTTAATATTTGGTGAAAAACACAAATAAATAAATTAAATGCAGAACTATATGAAAAAGAGCAGATAAAAGTGTACTTAAACTCACTTATACGTCCAGTTGATTTCACGCAGATCTTAGCCGGAGCAAAGCTCATATTATAAGCAGAAATAACCAAAAATGTATCAGTTATATAAGGCAGGACAGAATATCAGTGATGAGGTGAAACTACCCCAAACTGCTATCAATTGCTACACAGTAATTCTAACAAATACTCTGCAGAAACACAGTCACAACTTTCAGTTGAGTTAATATTCAGTGATAAACACAGATAAATAAATTAAATGCATAACTATATGAAAAAAAGCAGATAAAACTTTACTTAAATTCACATATATGTCCAGTTGACTTCAAGTAGATCTTAGCTGGAACAAAGCTAAGATAATAAGCAGAAATAACCAAAAATGTACCACTTATATAAGGCAGGACAGAATATCATTGATGAGGGGAAACTGCCCTCACTGCTATCAATGGCTACACAGGAATTCTATCAAGTACTCTGTTGAGGCACAGCTACAGCTTTCAGTTGAGTTAATATTCAGTGAGAAACACAAATAAATAAATTAAATGCAGAACTATATGAAATGGAGCTGGTAAAAGTGTACTTAAATTCACTTCTGCATCCAGTTACTTTCAGGTAGATCTTAGCCAGAGCAAAGCTCAGATAATAAGCAGAAATAACCCAAAATGTACCACTTATATAATGCAGGACAGAATATCAGTGATAAGGTGAAACTACCCCCACTGCTAACTATGGCTACACAGGAATTCTAGCAAGTACTCTGTAGCGACACAGCCACAGCTTTCAGTTGAGTTAATACTCAGTGAGAAACACAAATAAATCAATTAAATGCAGAACTAAATGAAAAAAGCAGATAAAAATGCACTTAAATTCACTTATACATCCAGTTGATTTTAGGTAGATCTTAGCCAGAGCAAAGCTCAGATAACAAGCAGAAATAACCGTGAAAATGTACCACTCATATAAGGCTGAACAGAATATCAGTGATAAGGTGAAACTACCCCCCCACTGCTATCAGTGGCTACACAGCAATTCTAACAAGTACTCTGCAGAGACACAGCCACAACTTTCAGTTAAGTTAATATTCAGTGAGAAACACAAATAAATAAATTAAATGCAAAACTATATGAAAAAGAGCAGATAAAAGTGTACTTAAATTCACTTATATGTCCAGTTGATTTCACATAGATCTTAGCCGGAGCAAAGCTCATATAATAAGCAGAAATAACCCAAAATGTACCACTTATATAAGGCAGGACAGAATATCAGTGATAAGGTGAAACTACCCCCACTGCTATCAATGGCTACACAGAAATTCTAACAAGTACTCTGTAAAGACACAGTCACAACTTTCAGTTGAGTTAATATTCAGTGAGAAACACTAATAAATAAATTACATGCAGAACTATATGAAAAAGAGTATATAAAAGTGTACTTAAATTCACATAAACGTCCAGTTGATTTCAGGTAGTTCTTAGCTGAAGCAAAACTCAGATAATAAGAAGAAATAACCCAAAATATACCACTTCTATAAGGCAGGGCAGAATATCAGTGATGAGGTGAAATTACACCAAACTGCTATCAATGGCTACACAGAAATTCTAACAAGTACACTGTAGAGACACAGTCACAACTTTCAGTTGAGTTAATATTCAGTGATAAATGCAGATAAATAAATTAAATGCATAACTATATGAAAAAAGCAAATACAAGTTTATTTAAATTCACTTATACGTCCAGTTGATTTCAGGTAGATCTTAGCTGGAACAAAGCTCAGTTAATAAGCAGAAATAACCCAAAATCTACCACTTATATATGGCAGGACAGAATATCATTGATGAGGTGAAACTACCCTACTACTGTCAATGGTTAGACAGAAATTCTAACATTTACTCTGTAGAGACACAGCCACAACTTTCAGTTGAGTTAATATTCAGTGAGAAACACAAATAAATGAATTAAATGCAGAATTATATGAAAACTAGCAGGTAAAATTGTACTTAAATTCACTTATGCACCCAGTTGATTTCAAGTAGATCTTAGCTGGAGCAAAGCACAGATAATAAGCAGAAATAACCCAAAACGTGCCACTTATATAAGGCAAAACAGAATATCATTGATGAGGTGAAACTACCCGCACTGCTTTCAATGGCTACACAGAAATTCTAACAAGTACTCTGTAGAGACACTGCCACAACTTTCAGTTGAGTTAATATTCAGTGAGAAACACAAATTAAATGCAGAGCTATATGAAAAAAATCAGATAAAAGTTTACTTAAATTCACTTATACGTCCAGTTGATTTCAGGTAGATCTTAGCCGGAGCAAACTCAGATAACAAGCAGAAATAACAAAAAATGTACCAATTATATAAGGCAGGACAGAATATCAGTGATGAGTTGAAACTATCCCCTACTGCTAACTATGGCTACACAGAAATTCTAACAATTACTCTGTAGAGACAGAGCCACAACTTTCAGTTGACTTAATATTCAGTGAGAAACACAAATAAAAAAATTAAATGCAGAACTATATGAAAAAGAGCAGGTAAAAGTGTACTTAATTCATTTATATGTCCAGTTGATTTCAGGTAGATTTTAGCCTGAGCAAGCTTATATAATAAGCAGAAATAACCCAAAATCTACCACTTATATAAGGCAGGACAGAATATCAGTGATGAGGTGAAACTACCCCCCATTGCTATCAATGGCTACACAGAAATTCTAACATGTACTCTGTAGAGAGACAGCCACAACTTTGAGTTAAGTTAATATTCAGTGAGAAACACAAATAAATAAATTAAATGCAGAACTATATGAAAAAGAGCAGAAAAAAGTGTATTTAAATTTACTTATACATCCAGTTGATATCAGGTAGATCTTAGCTGGAGCAAAGCTCAGATAATAATCAGAAATAACCCAAAATGTACAACTTATATAAGGTAAGACAGAATATTAGTGTAGAGGTGAACTACCCCCACTGCTATCAATGGCTACACAGAAATTCTAACAAATCCTCTGTAGAGACACAGCCACAACTTTCAGTTAAGTTTTCATTCAGTGAGAAACACAAATAAATAAAATTAAATGCAGAGCTATATGAAAAAGAGCAGACAAAAGTGTTCTTAAATTCAACTATACGTCTAATTGATTTCAGGTAGCTCTTAGCCAGAGCAAAGCTTAGATAATAAGCAGAAACCAAAATGTAATAATTATATAAGGCAGGACAGAATATCAGTGATGAGGTGAAACTACACCCCATTTTATCAATGGCTACACAGAAATTCTAACAAGTACTCTGCAGAGACACAGCCACAACTTTCAGTACAGTTAATAATCGGTGAAAAACACAAATAAATAAATTAAATGCAGAACTATATGAAAAAGAGCAGATAAAAGTGTATTTAAACTCACTTATACGTCCAGTTGATTTCATGTAGATCTTAGCTGGAGCAAAGCTCATATTATAAGGAGAAATAACCCAAAATGTATCAGTTATATAAGGCAGGACAGAATATCAGTGATGAGGTTAAACGACCCCAAACTGCTATCAATTGCTACACAGTAATTCTAACAAGTACTCAGCAGAAACACAGTCACAACTTTCAGTTGAGTTAATATTCAGTGATAAACACAAATAAATAAATTAAATGCATAGCTATATGAAAAAAGCAGATAAAAGTTTACTTAAATTCACATATATGTCCAGTTGATTTCAGGTAGATCTTAGCTGGAACAAAGCTCAGATAATAAGCAGAAATAACCCAAAATGTACCACTTATATAAGGCAGGACAGAATATCATTGATGAGGTGAAACTACCCCCACTGCTATCAATGGCTACACAGGAATTCTAACAAGTACTCTGTAGAGACACAGCCACAGCTTTCAGTTGAGTTAATATTCAGTGAGAAACACAAATAAATAAATTAAATGCAGAACTATATGAAAAACAGCAGATAAAAGTGTTCTTAAATTCACTTATATGTCCAGTTGATTTCAGGTAGATCATAGCCAGAGCAAAGCTCAGATAATAAGAAGAAATAACCCAAAATGGAACCCTTATATAAGGCTGGACAGAATATCAATGATGAGGTGAAACTATCCCCCGCTGCTATCAATGGCTACACTGAAATTCTAACAAGTACTCTGTAGAGACACAGCCACAACTTTCAGTTGAGTTAATATTCAGTGAGAAACACAAATAAATAAATTAAATGCAGAACTGTATGAAAAAAGCAGATAAAAGTGTTCATAAATTCATTTATACATCCAGTTGATTTCAGGTAGATCTTAGCAGGTGCAAAGCTCAGATAATAAGCAGAAATAACCCAAAATGTGCCACTTATTTAAGGCAGGACAAAACATCAGTCATCATCATCTTCTTTTGGCTGTTCCCTCTAGGGGTCGCCACAGCAGATCACCTGTTTCTATTTCTTCCTGTCCTCTGCATCTTGCTCTGTCACACCAACCACCTGCATGTCCTCTCTCACCACATCCATAAACCTTATCTTAGGCCTTCCTCTTTTACTGTTACTTGGTAGCTTCATCCTTAGCATCTTTTTCCCAATATACTCAGCATCCCTCCTCAGCACATGTACAAACCAATGTAATCCTGCCTCTCTGGCTTTGTCTCCAAACCTTCCAACCTGGGCTGACCCTCTAATATACTTATTCCTAATCCTGTCCACCCTCGTCACACCCAGGGCAAATCTTAACATCTTTAATTCTGCCACATCCAACTCAAACTCCTGCCTTTTTGTCAATGCCACTGTCTCCAATCCATGTAACATAGCTGGTCTCACTACCCTCTTGTAGACCTTCCCTTTCACTCTTACAGGTACTCGTATGTCACAAATCACTCCTGACACTCTTCTCCACCCACTCCATCCTGCCTGTACTCTCTTCTTCACCTCTCTTCCACACTCACCATTACTCTGAACTATTGACCCCAAGTATTTAAACTCATCCACCTTTGCCACCTCTACTCCTTGCATTCTCACCATTCCTCTATCCTCTCTCTCATTCACACACATATATTCTGTCTTAGTCCTGCTGACCTTCATTCCTCTTCTCTCTAGAGCATATATCCATCTCTCCAGGGTCTCCTCCACCTGTTCCCTACTTCACTACAGATCACAATGTCATCTGCAAACATCATAGTCCACGGGGACTCCTGTCTGATCTCGTCTGTCAGCCTGTCCATCACCATTGCAAATAAGAAAGGGCTCAGAGGTGATCCTTGATGTAACCCCACCTCCACCTTAAACACATCCATCACTCCCACCGCAGACGTCACCGCTGTCACACTACCCTCGTACATATCCTGTACCACTCTTACATACTTTTCTGACACTCCTGACTTCCTCATACAATACCACAACTCCTCTCTAGGCACCCTGTCATATGCTTTCTCTAAGTCTACAAAACCACAATGCAACTCCTTCCGACATTCTCTGTACTTCTCCATCAACACTCTCAGAGCAAAGATCATATCTGTAGTGCTCTTTCCCGGCATGAAACCATACTGTTGATCACTAATCATCACGTCCCTTCTTAACCTTGCTTCCACTACTCTTTCCCATAACATCATGCTGTGACTGATCAGTTTTATCCCTCTGTAGTTGCTACAGCTCTGCACATCACCCTTATTCTTAGAAATCGGTACCAAAACACTTTTTCTCCATTCCTCAGGCGTCCTCTCACTTTCCAAGATTTCATTAAACAATCTAGTTAAAAACTCCACTGCCATTTCACCTAAACACCTCCATGCTTCCACAGGTATGTCATCTGGGCCAATAGCCTTTACATTCTTCATTCTCTTCATAGCTATCCTTACTTCCTCCTTGCTAATCCATTGTACTTCATGATTTACTATCCCTACATCATCCAACCTTCTCTCCCTCTCATTCTCTTCATTCATCAACCCCTCAAAGTACTCTTTCCATCTCCTCAACAAACTCTCCTCAGTTGTGAGTATGTTTTCCTCATTATCCTTTATCACCTTTACCTGCTGCACATCTTTCCTAGCTCAGTCCCTCTGTCTAGCCAATTGGTACAGGTCCTTTTCTCCCTCCTTAGTGTCCAACCTTTCATACAACTCTACATATGCCTTATCCTTAGCCTTCGCCACCTCTCTCTTTGCCATGCACCTCATCTCCTTATACTCCTATCTACTTTCTTCATCTCTGTGACAATCCCACTTCTTTGCCAACCTCTTTCTCTGTATACTCTCCTGTACTTCCTCATTCCACCACCATGTCTCCTTGTCATCCTTCCTCTGTCCAGATGTGATGCCAAGCACCTTTCTAGCAGTCTCCCTTACTAGCTCTGCTGTAGTTACCCAGCTATTTGGTAACTCTTCACTGCCACCCAGTGCCTGCCTTAACTCATCCCTGAACTCCACCTCACAATTACCCTTTTTAATTTCCACCACTTGATCCTTGGTGCTGCCCTCACACTCCTCCTCCTCTTCTTGATAACCAACGTCATCCTACAAACCACTATCCTATGTTGCCTAACGACACTTTCTCCGGTCACCACTTTACAGTCTCCAATCTCCTTCAAACTGTCCCTCCTACATAAGATATAATCAACCTGTGTGCATCTTCCTCCACTCTTGTATGTCACCCTATGCTCCTCACTCTTGTTAAAATACATATTCACCACAGCCATGTCCATCTTTTTCGCAAAATCCACTACAATCTGACCTTCTGCATTCCTTTGTTTAACACCATACCTACTCATCACTTCCTCATCCCCTCCGTTCCCTTCACCAACTTGCCCAATGAAATCTGCTCCAATCACCACTCTCTCACCCTTGGGTACAGTCATCACCACTTCATCCAATTCTGCTAACTATGGTTACACAGAAATTCTAACAAGTACTCAGTAGAGACACTGCCACAACTTTCAGTTGAGTTAATATTCAGTGAGAAACACAAATAAATAAATTTAATGAGGAAATATATGAAAAAAAAGTACTTAAATTCACTTATACATCCAGTTGATTTTGGGTAGATCTAAGCGGGAGCAAAGCTCAGATAATAAGCAGAAATAACTGAAAATGTACCACTCATATAAGGCAGAACAAAATATCAGTGATGAGCTGAAACTACCCTCACTGCTATCAGTGGCTACACAGCAATTCTAACAAGTACTCTGTAGAGACACAGCCAAAACTTTCAGTTAAGTTAATATTCAGTGAGAAACACAAATAAATAAATTAAATGCAAAACTATATGAAAAAGAGCAGATAAAAGTGTACTTAAATTCACTTATATGTCCAGTTGATTTCAGGTAGATCTTAGCTGGAACAAAGCTCAGATAATAAGCAGAAATAACCCAAAATGTACCACTTATATAAGGCAGGACAGAATATCATTGATGAGGTGAAACTACCCACACTGCTATCAATGGCTAGACAGGAATTCCAACAAATTCTCTGTAGAGACACCACCACAACTTTCAGATGAGTTAATATTCAGTGAGAAAAACAAATGAATTAAATGAAGAACTATATGAAAATAGCAGGTAAAATTTTACTTAAATTCACTTATGCATCCAGTTGATTTCAAGTAGATCTTAGCTAGAGCAAAGCTCAGATAACAAACAGAAATAACACAAAATGTACCACTTATATAAGGCAGGACAGAATATCAGTGATGAGCTGAAACTACCCCTACTGCTATCAATGGCTACACAGAAATTCTAACAAGTACTCTGTAGAGACACTGCCACAACTTTCAGCTGAGTTAATATTCAGTGAGAAACACAAATTAATAATTTAAATGCAGAACTATATGAAAAAAAATCAGATAAAAGTTTACTTACATTCACTTATACATCCTGTTGATTTCAGGTAGATCTTAGCCAGAGCAAACTCAGATAAAAAGCAGAAAAAAAACAAAATGTGCTACTTATACAAGGCAGGACAGAATATTAAGGATGAGAAGAAACTACCCTTCGATACTATCAATGGCTACACATAAATTCTAACAAGTAAGACACAGCCACAACTTCCAGTTAAATTAATATTCAGTTAGAAACACAAATAAAAAAATTAAATGCAGAATTATATGAAAAAGAGCAGATAAAAGTGTACTTAAATTTACTTATACGTCCACTTGATTTTAGGTAGATCTTAGCTGGAGCAAAGCTTAGATAATAAGCAGAAAAAACCCTAAATATACTACTTATATAAGGCAGGACAGAATATCAGTGATGAGGTGAAAATACTTGCAACCGCTATCAATGGCTACACAGAAATTCTAACAAGTACTTTGTAGAGACACAGCCACAACTTTCAGTTGAGCTAATATTCAGAGAGACCCACAAATAAATAAATTAAATGCAAAACTACATGAAAAAGAGCAGATAAAAGTTAATTTAAATTCACTTATACGTCCAATTGATTTCATGTAGAGCTTAGAAGAAGGAAAGCTCAGATAATAAGCAGAAATAAATAACCCAAAAGGTACCACTTATATAAGGCAGGACAGAATATAAGTGATGTGGTGAAATTACCCCCGCTGTTGTCAATGGCAACACAGAAAGTCTTACAAGTACTCGGGAGAGACACAGCCCCAACTTTCAGTTGAGTTAATATTCAGTAAGATACACAAATAAATAAATTAAATGCAGAACTGTATGAAAAAAAGTAGATAAAAGTTTACTTAAATTCAATTATACATCCAGTTGATTTCAGTTAGATCTTAGCCAGAGCAAATTCAGATAAAAAGCAGAAGAAACCCAAAATGTGCCACTTATTTAAGGCAGGACAATATATCAGTGATGAAGTGAAACTACTCCCACTGCTAACTATGGCTACACAGAAATTCTAACAAGTACTCTGTAGAGACACTGCTACAACTTTCAGTTGAGTTAATATTCAGTGAAAAACACAAATAAAAACATTAAAACAGAACTAAATGAAAAAAGCAGATAAAATGTACTTAAATTCCCTTATACGTCCAGGTGATTTTGGGTAGATCTTAGCCGGAGCAAAACTCAGATAATAAGCAGAAATAACCGAAAATGTATCAGTCATATAAGGCAGAACAGAATATCAGTGATGAGGTGAAACTACCCTCACTGCTATTACTGGCTACACAGCAATTCTAACAAGTACTCTGTAGAGACACAGCCACAACTTTCAGTTAAGTTAATATTCAGTGTGAAACACAAATAAATAAATTAAATGCAAAACTATATGAAAATGAGCAGATAAAAGTGTACTTAAATTCACTTATATGCCCAGTTGATTTGAGGTAGATCTTAGCTGGTGCAAAGGTCAGATAATAAGCAGAAATAACTCAAAATGTACTACTTAAATAAGGCAGGACAGAATATCAGTGATGAGGTGAAACTACCCCCACTGCTATCAGTGGCTACACAGAAATTCAAACAAGTACTCTGTAGAGACACTGCCACAACTTTCAGTTGAGTTAATATTCAGTGAGAAAAACAAATAAATCAATTAAATGCAGAACTATATGAAAAATAGCAGGTAAAATTGTACTTAAATTCACTTATGTATCCATTTGATTTCAAGTAGATCTTAGCTAGAGCAAAGCTCAGATAATAAGCAGAAATAACCCAAAATGTACCACTTATATAAGGCAGGACAGAATATCAGTGATGAGCTGAAACTTCCCCTACTGCAATCAATGGCTACCCAGAAATTCAAACAAGTACTCTGTAGAGACACTGCCACAACTTTCAGTTGAGGTAATATTCAGTGAGAAACACAAAAAATAAATTGATTGCAGAAATATATGAAAAAATTGTACTTAAATTCATTTATACATCCAGTTGATTTCAGGTAGATCTTAGCCTGAGCAAAGTTCAGATAATAAGCAGAAATAACCCAAAATGTACCACTTATATAAGGCAGGACAGAATATCAGTGATGAGGTGAAATTACACCAAACTGCTATCAATGGCTACACAGAAATAGAAACAAGTACGCTGTAGAGACATAGTCACAACATTCAGTTGAGTTAATATTCAGTGATAAACACAGATAAATAAATTAAATGCATAACTATATGAAAAAAAGCAGATAAAAGTTTACTTAAATTCACTTATATGTCCAGTTTATTTCAGGTAGATTTTAGCTGGAACAAAGCTCAGATAATAATCAGAAATAACCCACAATGTACCACTTATATAAGGCAGGACAGACTATCAGTGATGAGGTGAAACTACCCCTACTGCTATCAATGGCTACATAGAAATTCTTACAAGTACTCTGTAGAGACACAGCCCCAAGTTTCAGTTGAGTTAATATTCAGTGAGAAACACAAATTAATAAATTAAATGAAGAACTATATGAATTAAATCAGATAAAAGTGTACTTGCATTTAGTTATACATCCAGTTGATTTCAGGTAGATCTTACCCAGAACAAACTCAGATAAAAAGCAGAAATAACCCAAAATGTACTAAGTCTATAAGGCAGGACAGAATATCAGTGATGAGTGGAAACTACCCCCCACTGCTAACTATGGCTACACAGAAATTCTAACAAGTACTCTGTAGAGACACAGCCACAACTTTAAGTTGACTTAATATTCAGTGAGAAACACAAATAAAAAAATTAAATGCAGAACTATATGTAAAAGAGCAGATAAAAGTGTACTTAAACTCACTTATATGTCCAGTTGATTTCAGGTAGAACTTAGCCTGAGCAAAGCTCAGATAATAAGCAGAATTAATCCAAAATCTACCACTTATATGAGGCAGGAAAGAATATTAGTGATGAGGTGAAATTACTCCCCATTGCTATCAATGGCTACACAGAAATTCTAACAAGTACTCTGTTGAGAGACAGCCACAACTTTCAGTTAAGTTAATATTCAGTGAGAAACACAAATAAAAAAAATTAAATGCAGAACTATATGAAAAAGAGCAGACAAAAGTGTATTTAAATTTACTTATAAAACCAGTTGATATCAAGTAGATCTTAGCTGGAGCAAAGCTCAGATAATAAGAAGAAATAACCCAAAATGTACTACTTATATAAGGCAAGACAGAATATTAGTGAAGAGGTGAACTACCCCCCACTGCTATCAATGGCTACACAGAAATTCTAACAAGTACTCTGTAGAGACACAGCCACAACTTTCAGTTAAACTAATATTCAGTGATAAACACAAATAAATAAATTAAATGCAGACCTATTATGAAAAAGAGCAGATAAAAGTGTACTTAAATTATCAATGGCTACACAGAAATTCTAACAAGTACTTTGTAGAGTCACAGCCACAAATTTTAGTTGAGTTAATATTCAGTGAGAAACACAAATAAATAAAATAAATGCAGAATTATATAAAAAAGAGATAAAAGTGTATTGAAATTCACATGCACTTCCAGTTGATTTCAGGTAGATCTTTGCTGGAGCAAACTCAGATAAAAAGCAGAAATAACCCAAAATGTACCACTTATATAAGGCAGGACACAATATCAGTGATGAGGAGAAAATACCCCCCACTGCTATCAATGGCTACACAAAAATTCTAACAAGTACTTTGTAGAGACACAGCCACAACTTTCAGTTGAGTTAATATTTAGTGAGAAACAAAAAAAAGTAAATAAAATGAATGCAGAACTATATGAAAAAAGTGTACTTAAATTCACATATACATCCAGTTGATTTCACATAGATCTTAGCCGCAGCAAATCTCATATAATAAGCAGAAATATCCCAAAATGTACCACTTTTATAAGGCAGGACAGAATATCAGTGATGAAGTGAAACTACCCCCCCCCCATACTGCTATCAATGGCTACACAGAAATTCTAACAACTACTCTGTAGAGACACAGCAACATCTTTCAGTTGAGTTAATATTCAATGAGAAACACTAATAAATAAATTACATGCAGATCTATATGAAAAAGAGTATATAAAAGTTTACTTAAATTCACATATACGTCCAGTTGATTTCAGGTAGATCTTAGCCGGAGCAAAGCTCAGATAATAAGTAGAAAAAAAAACAAAATGTACTACTTATATAAGGCAGGACAGAATATCAGTGATGAGGTGAAACTACCCCTACTGCTATCAATGGCTTCACAGAAATTCTAACAAGTACTTTGTAGAGACACAGCCACAACTTGCAGTTGAATTAATATTCAGTGAGAAACACAAATAAAAAAATTAAATGCATAACTATATGAAAAAGAGCAGATAAAAGTGTATTTAAATTTACTTATACAACCAGTTGATATCAGGTAGATCTTAGCTGGAGCAAAGCACAGATAATAAGAAGAAATAACCCAAAATGTACTACTTATATAAGGCAAGACAGAATATTAGTGAAGAGGTGAACTACCCCCCACTGCTATCAATGGCTACACAGAAATTCTAACAAGTACTCTGTAGAGACACAGCCACAACTTTCAGTTAAGGTAATATTCAGTGAGAAACACAAATAATTAAATTAAATGCAGAACTTTATGAAAAAGACCAGATAAAAGTGTATTTAAATTTACTTATACAACCAGTTGATTTCATGTAGATCTAAGCAAGAGCAAAGCTTAGATAATAAGCAGAAAAAAAACAAAAGGTACTACTTATATAAGGCAAGACAGGATTTCAGTGATGAGGTGAAACTACACCCCATTTTATCAATGGCTACACAGAAATAATAACAAGTACTTTGCAGAGACACAGCCACAACTTTCAGTTAAGGTAATATTCAGTGAGAAACACAAATAAATAAATTAAATGCAGAACTATATGAAAAAGAGCTGGTAAAAGTGTACTTAAATTCACTTAAGCGTCCAGTTGATTTCAGGTAGATCTTAGCCAGAGCAACGCTCAGATAATAAACAGAAATAACCCAAAATGTACCTCTTATATAAGGCAGGACAGAATATCAGTGATGAGCTGAAACTACCCCCACTGCTATCAATGACTACATAGAAATTTTAACAAGTACTCTGTATAGACACAGACACAACTTTCAGGTGAGTTAATATTCAGTGAGAAGCACAAATAAATAAATTAAATGCAGAACTATATGAAAAAGAGCAGATAAAAGTGTACTTAAATTGATTTATACCTCCAGTTGATTTCATGTAGATATTAGCTGGAGCAAAGCTCAGATATATAGCAGACAAAACCCAAAATGTACCACTTATGTAATGCAGGACAGAATATCAGTGATGAGGTGAAACTACCCCCCACAGCTGGCAATGGCTACACAGAAATTCTAACAAATACTTTGTAGAGACAAAACCACAATTTTGAGTTGAGTTAATATTCAGTGAGAAACACAAATAAATAAATTAAATGCAGAACTATTATGAAAAAGAGCAGATAAAAGTGTATTTAAATTAATTTATACCTTCAGTTGATTTCAAGTAGATCTTTGCTGGAGCAAACTCAGATAAAAAGCAGAAATAACCAAAAATGTACCACTTATATAAAACTGGACACAATATAAGTGATGAGGTGAAAATACCCCCCCCCCCACTGCTATCAATGGCTACACAGAAATTCTAACAAGTACTTTGTAGAGTCACAGCCACAAATTTCAGTTGAGTTAATATTCAGTGAGAAACACAAATAAATAAATTAAATGCAGAACTATATAAAAAAGAGGAGATAAAAGTGTATTGAAATTCACATGCACTTCCAGTTGATTTCAGGTAGATCTTTGCTGGAGCAAACTCAGATAAAAAGCAGAAATAACCCAAAATGTACCACTTTTATAAGGCAGGACAGAATATCAGTGATGAAGCGAAACTACCCCCCCCCCCACACACACACACACACACACACACTGCTATCAATGGCTACACAGAAATTCTAACAACTACTCTGTAGAGACACAGCAACATCTTTCAGTTGAGTTAATATTCAGTGAGAAACACTAATAAATTACATGCAGATCTATATGAAAAAGAGTATGCAAAAGTTTACTTAAATTCACATACACATCCAGTTGATTTCAGGTAGATCTTAGCCGGAGCAAAGCTCAGATAATAAGCAGAAAAAAAAAACAAAATGTACTACTTATATAAGGCAGGACAGAATATCAGTGATGAGATGAAACTACCCCCACTGCTATCAATGGCTTCACAGAAATTCTAACAAGTACTTTGTAGAGACACAGCCACAACTTGCAGTTGAGTTAATATTCAGTGAGAAACACAAATAAATTAAATGCAGAACTATATGAAAAACAGCAGATAAAAGTTTACTTAAATTCAGTTATACGTC
Organism: Protopterus annectens; assembly: GCF_019279795.1. Taxonomy (NCBI): domain Eukaryota; kingdom Metazoa; phylum Chordata; order Ceratodontiformes; family Protopteridae; genus Protopterus; species Protopterus annectens. The sequence continues at coordinate 1,020,349,049 of NC_056748.1, read as the reverse complement.
CAGTTGATTTCACATAGATCTTAGCTGGAGCAAAGTTCAGATAATACGCAGAAATAACCTAAAATATACCTCTTATATAAGGCAGGACAGAAATTATAACAAGTAGTCTGTAGAGACACAGCCACAACTTTCAGTTGAGTTAATATTCTGTAAGAAACACAAATAAATAAATTAAATACAGAACTATATGAAAAAAGCAGATAGAAGTTTACTTAAATTCACTTATACATGTAGTTTGTTTCAGGTAGATCTTAGCCTGAGCAAACTCAGATAAAAAGCAGAAGTAACCCAAAATGTGCCACTTATATAAGGAAGGACAAAATAGCGATGAGGTGAAACTACTCCCCACTGCTAACTACGGCTACATAGAATTTCTAACAAGTACTCTGTAGAGATACAGCTACAACTTTCAGTTGAGTTAATATGCAGCGACACACACAAATAAACAAATTAAATGCAGAACTATATGAAAAAAGCAGATTAAATTGTACGTAAATTCACTTATGTGTCCAGTTGATTTCAGGTAGATCTTAGCTGGAGCAAAGCTCAGATAATAAGCAGAAATTTACCACTCATATAAGGCAGAACAGAATATCAGAGATGAGGTGAAATGACCTCCACTGCTATTAATGGTTACACAGAATTTTTAACAAGTACTTTGTAGAGACACAGCCAAAACTTTCAGTTGAGTTAATATTCAGTGAGAAACACAAATAAATAAATTAAATGCAGAACTATATGAAAAAGAGCAGATAAAAGTTTACCTAAATTCACTTATACGTCCAGTTGATTTCACGTAGATCTGAGCTGGAGCAAAGTTCAGATAATAAGCAGAAATAACCCAAAATGTACATCTTATATAAGGCAGGGCAGAATATCAAGGATGAGATGAAACTACCCTTCAATGATATCAATGGCTACACAGAAATTCTAAAAAGTACTCTGTAAAGACACAGCCACAACTTCCAGTTAAATTAATACTCAGTTAGAAACACAAATAAAAAAATTAAATGCAGAATTATATGAAAAAGAGAAGATAAAAGTGTACTTAAATTTATGTATACGTCCAGTTGATTTTAGGTAGATCTTAGCTGGAGCAAAGCTTAGATAATAAGCAGAAAATCCCTAAATATACTACTTATATAAGGCAGGACAGAATATCAGTGATGAGGTGAAACTACCCGCAACTGCTATTAATGGCTACACAGAAATTCTAACAAGTACTTTGTAGAGACACAGCCACAACTTTCAGTTGAGTTAATATTCAGAGAGACCCACAAATAAATAAATTAAATGCAGAACTATATGAAAAATAGCAGATAAAAGTTTACTTAAATTCACTTATACATCTAGTTGATTTCACGTAGATCTTAGACGAAGGAAAGCTCAGATAATAAGCAGAAATAAATAACCCAAAATGTACCACTTATATAAGGCAGGACAGAATATAAGTGATGAGGTGAAATTACCCCAACTGCTATCAATGGCTACACAGAAATTCTTACAAGTACTTTGTAGAGACACAGCCCAAAGTTAATATTCAGTAAGAAACACAAAGAAAGAAATTAAATGCAGAACTGTATGAAAAAGCAGATAAAAGTTTACTTAAATTCAATCCAAATGATTTAAGGTAGATCTTAGCCGGAGCAAACTCGGATAAAAAGCAGAAGAAACCCAAAATGTGTCCTTATTTAAGGCAGGACAAAATATCAGTGATGAGGTGAAACTACCCCCACTGCTAACTATGGCTACACAAAAATTCTAACAAGTAATCTGTAGAGACACTGCTACAACTTTCAGTTGTGTTAATATTCAGTGAGAAACACAAATAAAAAAAAATAATATAGAACTAAATGAAAAAAAGCAGATAAAATGCATTAAATTCAGTTATATGTCCAATTGATTTCTGGTAGTTCTTCACCAGAGCCAAGCTCAGATAATAAGCAGAAATAAATGTAAATGTATTACTCATATAAGGCAGAACAGAATATCAGTGATGAGGTGAAACTACCCTCACTGCTATCAGTGGCTACACAGCAATTCTAACAAGTACTCTGTAGAGACATAGCCACAACTTTCAGTTAAGTTAATATTCAGTGAGAAACACAAATAAGTAAATTAAATGCAAAACTATATGAAAAAGAGCAGATAAAAATGTACTTAAATTCACATATACGTCCAGTTGATTTGAGGTAGATCTTAGCCGGTGCAAAACTCAGATAATAAGCAGAAATAACCCAAAATGCACTACTTAAATAAGGCAGGACAAAATATCAGTGATGAGGTGAAACTATCCCCCACTGCTATCAATGGCTACACAGAAATTCAAACAAGTACTCTGTAGAGACCCAGTCATAACTTTCAGGTGAGTTAATATTCAGTGAGAAACACAAAAAAATAAATTGAATGCAGAACTATATGAAAAAGTGTACTTAAATTCACTTTTACGTCCAGTTGATTTCAGGTAGATCTTAGCCTGAGAAAAGCTCAGATACTAAGCAGAAATAACTTAAAATGTATCACTTATATAAGGCAGGACAGAATAAAAGTGATGAGGTGAAACTACACCAAACTGCTATCAATGGCTACACAGAAATTCTAACAAGTACTCTGCAGAGACACAACCAAAACTTTCAGTTGAGTTAATATTCAGTGAGAAACACAAATAAATAAATTAAATGCAGAACTATATGAAAAAGAGCAGATAAAAGTGTACTTAAACTCACTTACACGTCCAATTGATTTCATGTAGATCTTAGCCAGAGCATAGCTCAGATAATAAGCAGAAATAACCCAGAATGTATCACTTATATAAGGCAGGACAGAATATCAGTGATGAGGTGAAACTACCCCCAGTGCCATCAATGGCTACACAGAAATTCTAACAAGTACTCTGTAGAGACACTGCCACAACTTTCAGTTGAGTTAATATTCAGTGAGAAACAAAGATAAAACAATTAAATGCAGAACTATATGAAAAAAATCAGATAAAAGTTTACTTAAATTCACTTATATGTCCAGTTGATTTCAAGTAGATCTTATCTGGAGCAAACTCATATAAAAAGCAGAAATAACCCAAAATGTACCAATTCTATAAGGCAGGACAGAATGTCAGTGATGAGTTGAAACTACCCTCCACTGCTAACTATGGCTACACAAAAATTCTAACAAGTACTCTGTAGAGACACAGCCACAACTTTCAGTTGACTTAATATTCAGTGAGAAACACAAATAAAAAATTAAATACAGAACTATATGAAAAAGAGCAGATAAAAATGTACTTAAATTCACTTATATGTCCAGCTGATTTCAGGTAGAATTTAGCCTGAGAAAAGCTCAGATAATAAGTAGAATTATCCCAAAATCTACCACGTATATAGGCAGGAAAGAATATCAGTGATGAGGTGAACTACCCCCCAGTGCTATCAATGGCTACACAGAAATTCTAACAAGTACTCTGTAGAGAGACAGCCACAATTCTCAGTTAAGTTAATTTTCAGTGAGAAACACAAATAAATAAATTAAATGCAGAACTATATTTAAAAGAGCAGATAAAAGTGTATATAAATTCACTTATACATCCAGTTGATTTCAGGTTGATCTTATCTGGAGCAAAGCTCAGATAATAAGCAGAAATAACCCAAAATGTACTACTTATATAAGGCAAGACAGAATATTAGTGAAGAGTTGAACTACCCCCCACTGCTATCAATGGCTACACAGAAATTCTAACAAGTACTCTGTAGAGACACAGCCACAACTTTCAGTTGAGTTAATATTCAGTAAGAAACACAAATAAATTAAATGCAGAACTATATGAAAAAAGCAGATAAAAGTTTACTTAAATTCACTTATATTCCAGTTGATTTCACATAGATCTTAGCCGGAGCAAAGTTCAGATAATAAGCAGAAATAATCCAAAATGTACCTCTTATATAAGGCAGGACAGAATGTCAGTGATGAGGTGAAATTATCCCCACTGCTATCAAAGGCTACACAGAAATTCTAACAAGTTCTCTGTAAAGACACAGTCACAACTTTCAGTTGAGCTAATATTCAGTAAGAAACACAAATAAATAAATTAAATGCAGAACTATATGAAAAAAGCAGATAAAAGTTTAATTAAATTCACTTATACGTCTAGTTTGTTTCAGGTAGATCTTAGCCAGAGCAAACTCAGATAAAAAGCAGAAGTAACCCAAAATGTGCCACTTATATAAGGCAGGACAAAATAGTGATGAGGTGAAACTACCCGTCACTGCTAACTATGGCTACACAGAATTTCTAACTAGTACTCTGTAGAGACACAGCTACAACTTTCAGTTGAGTTAACATTCAGTGAGACACATAAATAAACAAATTAAATACAGAACTATAAGAAAAAAGCAGATAAAAATGTATTTAAATTCACTTATATGTCCAGTTGATTTCTGGTAGATCTTAGACGGAGTAAAGCTCAGATAATAAGCAGAAATAACCGAAAATGTACCACTCATATAAGGCAGAACGGAATATCAGTGATGAGGTGAAACTACCCCCAACTGCTATCAGTGGCTACACAGAAATTCTAACAAGTACTTTGTAGAGACACAGCCAAAACTTTCAGTTGAGTTAATCTTCAGTGAGAAACACAAATAAATTAAATGCTGAACTATATGAAAAAGAGCAGATAAAAGTGTACTTAAATTCACTTATACATCCAGTTGATTTCAGGTAGATATTAGCTGGAGCAGAGCTCAGATAATAAGCAGAAAAATGCCGAAATGTGCTACTTATATAAGGCAGGACAGAATATCAAGGATGAGATGAAACTACCCTTCAATGCTATCAATGGCTACACAGAAATTCTAACAAGGACTCTGTAAAGAGACAGCCACAACTTCCAGTTAAATTAATATTCTGATAGAAACACAAATAAAAAAATTAAATGCAGAATTATATGAAAAAGAGCAGATAAAAGTGTACTTAAATTTACTTATACGTCCAGTTGATTTTAGGCAGATCTTAGCTGGAGCAAAGCTTAGATAATAAGCAGAAAAAACCCTAAATATACTGCTTATGTAAGGCAGGACAGAATATCAGTGATGAGGAGAAACTACCAGCAACTGCTATCAATGGCTACACAGAAATTCTAACAAGTACTTTGTAGAGACACAGCCACAACTTTCAGTTGAGTTAATATTCAGAGAGACCCACAAATAAATAAATTAAATGCAGAACTATATGAAAAACAGCAGATAAAAGTTTACTTAAATTCACGTATATGTCCAGTTGATTTCACATAGATCTTAGATGAAGGAAACCTCAGATAATAAGCAGAAATAAATAACCCAAAATGTACCACTTATATAAGGCAGGACAGAATATAAGTGATGAGGTGAAATTACCCCCACTGCTATGAATGGCTGCAAAGAAATTCTTACAAGTACTCTGTAGAGACACAGCCCCAATGTTCAGTTGAGTTAGAATTCAGTAAAATACACAAATAAATAAATTAAATGTGAACTGTATGAAAAAACAGATAAAAGTTTACTTAAATTCATTTATACATCTAGTTGATTTCAGGCAGATCTTAGCCAGAGCAAACTCAGATAAAAGGCAGAAGTAACCCAAAATGTGCCACTTATTTAAGGCAGGACAAAATATCAGTGATGAGGTGAAACTACCCCCACTGCTAACTATGGCTACACAGAAATTCTAACAAGTACTCTGTAGACACACTGCTACAACTTTCAGTTGAGTTAATATTCAGTGAGAAACACAAATAAAAAAATTAAATACAGAACTAAATGAAAAAAAGTAGATAAAATAAACTTAAATTCACTTATACGTTCAGTTGATTTCGGGTAGATCTTCGCCGCAGCAAAGCTCAGATAATAAACAGAAATAACCGAAAATGTACAACTCATATAAGGCAGAACAGAATGTCAGTGATGAGGTGAAACTACCCTCACTGCTATCAGTGGCTACACAGAAATTTAACAAGTACTCTGTAGAGACACTGCTACAACTTTCAGTTAATATTCAGTGAGAAACACAAATAAATAAATTAAATGAAAAACTATATGAAAAAGAGCAGATAAAAGTGTACTTAAATTCACATATATGTCCAGTTGATTTGAGATAGATGTTAGCCGGTGCAAAGCTCTGATAATAAGCAGAAATAACCCAAAATGTACTACTTAAATAAGGCAGGACAGAATATCAGTGATGAGGTGAAACTATCCCCCACTGCTATCAATGGCTACACAGAAATTCAAACAAGTACTCTGTAGAGACACAGCCACAACTTTCAGTTGAGTTAATATTCAGTGAGAAACACAAAAAAATAAATTGAATGCAGAACTATATGAAAAAAGTGTACTTAAATTCACTTATACATCCAGTTGATTTCAGGTAGATCTTAGCCTGAGCAAAGCTCAGATAATAAGCAGAAATAACCTAAAATGTACCACTTATATAAGGCAGGACAGAATATCAGTGATGAGGTGAAACTACACCAAACTGCTATCAATGGCTACACAGAAATTCTAACAAGTACGCTATAGAGACACAGTCACAACATTCAGTTGAGTTAATATTCAGTGATAAACACAGATAAATTAAATGCATAACTCTATGACAAAAAACAGATAAAAGTTTATTTAAATTCACTTATACATCCACTTTATTTCAGGTAGATCTTAGCTGGAACAAAGCTCAGATAATAAGCAGAAATAACCCAAAATGTACTACTTATGTAAAGCAAGACAGAATATTAGTGAAGAGGTGAACTACCCCCCACTGCTATCAATGGCTACACAGAAATTCTAACAAGTACTCTGTAGAGACACATCCACAACTTTCAGTTAAACTAATATTCAGTGAGAAACACAAATAAATAAATTAAATGCTGAACTATATGAAAAAGAACAGATGAAAGTGTATTTAAATTTACTTATACAACCAGTTGATTTCAGGTAGATCTTGGCCAGAGCAAAGCTTAAATAATAAGCAGAAAAAAGTACAGTTTTGTACCTACCATAAATGCAGATGTTCGAGTGCTCATACAGCTGCAGTCATAACAGATGGGTTATCCTGCCATCAGGCGGGTCCTCGGTCGGCTGAATTCCAAAGTCTAGGTCCGGCGTTGGTTGTTGTCGCTTCTTCCCTGACGTCAGTGCGGTAGGGGTATAAAAGAGGCAGCCGACGCCATTTTCTTCAGTTTTTCTTGCCCTAGATGTCAGGTGCCCCCAGAAAGAAGGCAAACATAATGTTATGCAAAGATGCAATGTTGATAAATCAAAAACAGTAGTTGCAAGCAAATACACCATAAAAGAATACCCCAAAAAGGTTATATGAAAAGTGTTTGTCATAAGGCCTGTCCTAAGAGGGGATGGAGGGAGGGAAACCTGGAATGCAGCTGTATGAGCACTCGAACATCTACATTTATGGTAGGTACAAAACTGTACTATGTTCGTGCTTACAGCTGCAGTCATAACAGATGGGTAGAATCCCAAAGCTAAGTAAGGGTGGTAGGCACTAAGTGGAACTAGGAGGGGCTAGGATGCCCTGCAGGACTGCTGTGGCAAAGCCCGCTCTAGATTTTGAGTATAGTGGGAGGTGATAGTGCTTGGAGAAAGTATGCACTGAACTCCAAGTGGCTGCTTCCAAAAATGTCCTTGGTAGGGACCCCCCCTGAGGAAGGCTGCAGAGGTAGCTGTGGCTCTGGTGGAGTGGGATCTGATGCATGCAGGCACAGTTTTTCCATGAAATGAGTAACAAAAGCGTATGAAGTGGGCTATCCATTTTGAAATTGTCTGTTTGGAAATAGCCTTTCCCTGAGCACCTGCAGCATAGGACACAAAGAGTTGCTCAGATTTCCTGAATGGCTTTGTTCTGTCCAAATAGTAACAAAGTTGTCTGTGAATGTCCAAGGAATGTAGTAGCCTTTTCCCTTTGTTTTGTGGGTTAGGATAAAAGGTAGGTAAGTGGATAGTCTGATTCAAAGCTACACTGGATACTACCTTTGGCATAAAGGTAGGGTTGGTTCGTAAGGAAACTCTGTCCTGATGGAAAATGATGAATGGTTGCACAGCCATGAGGGCCTGTAGCTCTGAAACCCTGCGTGCTGAGGTGATAGCCAGAAGAAAGGCTGTTTTCCATGACAAGTACTGTAACTCTGTTGAAGAAGCTGGCTCGAAGGGAGAAAGGGTCAGTTTTTCCATTACGAAGTTGAGGTCCCAAGCAGGGACTGGTGGTTTTCTTGGGGGGTTTATATTCTTTGCCCCTCTGAGGAACTGCCTTAAGAGAGGGTGAGAGAATAAAGGAGGATCTGTGTTGTATTGTGCAGAAATGACTGAAGCGTGGATCTTGATGGAGGAGAAGGAAAGCCCATTGTTTAACATATCAGCTAGGTACTGTAAAATTTGAGGTATATTTATTACCCGAGGATTCTGTCCCTTTTCTTGATTCCAGGCACAAAATCGTTTCCATTTGGCGGAGTAGGCCTTTCTAGTAGAAGGTCTTCTGGCCTCCAAGATGACATCCTGCACCTCCTTGGAGAGGAGAAACTGTTGGTAAATCAAGGAATTCTCTATGCAGCTAGATTTAGAGTTTTGACATTGCTGTGAAGGGTTTTGTAGTTGTGCTGGGACAGCAGAAGAGGGACCAGAGGTAGGATCCATGGTGGGGAATGTGTCAGGCTCTTCAGGAGCGGATACCAGTGTTGTCTTGGCCAGTCTGGAGCAATGAGAATCATTTTCGGCCTCTCTGCTCTGGCTTTTAATAGAACTTTGGGCAGCAGAGGAAGAGGTGGGAAGGCATAGACTGTCAATGTTGCCCAATTGAAGGAAAGTGCGTCCACTTTCCAGGCCTGTGGATGGTATGTCCTTGAACAAAATTTCTTCAACTGGCAATTTCTGTGGGTAGCAAAGTGATCTATGTCTGGTTGTCCCCATGCCTGAGTTATCTTTGTGAAAACTTGAGGATGCAACTTCCATTCATGTGGATCTGTCATATTTCTGCTTAGGTTGTCTGCCAGTGTGTTTTCCTTCTCTGGCAGGAATTGTGCCTGTAGTTGAATTTGCAGTAACAGTGCTGTGTTCCATAGGGTCATGGCTTGCCTGCACAAGGGGTATGAATGAGTTCCCCCCTGTTTGTTTATGTACCACATCACTGTGGTGTTGTCTGTCCTTATCAATAGCTGGCCTGGATGCAGTAGGTCTTTGAAGGTCATAATAGCCTTTTGCACGGCTAGCATTTCCTTTTGGTTGATGTGAACGTGCTTCTCTTTTCGGGTCCATTTTCCCTGAATGCACTGATCCATCATGTGTGCTCCCCAGGCGTAGTCTGAGGCATCTGTAGTGATGATTTGAGTCGCTTGAGGTACACAGAATGGAAGACCTGTGTTTCTTTGGCAAGCTTGAGTCCACCACAAAAATTCCTTTTGAAGGCATGGAATGAGTGGTATAATTGCTTCCAAGCTGTGGCTGTGTTGAGACCATAAGTTTTTCAGGTACCATTGAAGTTTCCTCATATGCAGCTTTGCACATGGGATTAGTAGGATGCAAGATGCCATGAATCCTAGAGCCTGCAGGACTTACCTTGCAGTTAGCCTGGTGTAAGTTGCCATTTTTCTGAAGTATTGAGACAGTTGCCCTTGCTTGTCTGGCATGAGGTAGGCCATCTGGGTGGTTGCATCCAAGCTGGCACCCAGGAAAATTATTTGTTGAGAGGGTATTAGTTTTGATTTCTTTTTGTTGACTGTGTATCCCAGGAAGTTCAACAGCTTTATTACAAACGCCAGGTGCTGCAGTAGTATGTCCTTGCTGTCCGCTTGGATCAGGCAGTCATCCAGATATGGGTAGATTTGTATCCCTTGTAGTCTGCAGAAGGCGATTACTGATGCCAGGCATTTCGTAAACACTCTGGGCGCAGTAGATAAGCCAAAGGGCAATGCAGAGAATTGGTAATGGGTTGAACCTGCAAGAAATCTGAGGTATCTTCTGCAATCTTGTCTGATAGGGACATGCAGGTATGCCTCCTTCAGGTCCAATGTTACCAGCCAAGACTCCTTGCCCAGCATGGGAAGAAGCTGCTGTAATGTGAGCATCTTGAATTTTGGCACCTGTAGATATGTGTTTAGGATGGATAGGTCTAAGATAGGTCTCCAACCTTTGTCTTTCCTTGGTACCAGGAATAGTCTGGAATAAAACCCTTGACCTTGTTCTTTTGCAGGCACCTCTTGAATTGCTTTCATGTCCATGAGAGCTGAAACTTGTTTTTGTGCCTCTGCCCTTTGATGTTGTGGCAGGTTTGGCATGCCTCTCATTTTTGGTAGAGTGTGAAAGTGGAACCTGTAGCCTCTGTCTATAATGTCCAGAATCCATTTGTCTTTTGTAACAATATGCCACTTTTTTGAGAATAATGTCAGTTTTCCACCCAAAGGTGCTGCCATTAAAGCTTTGCTTGGCAGGTGTAGGGGGAAGTCATTGTGTCTGTTTTCTAAAAGACTGAGATCTATCTTCTCCATCTCTTGGGGTTGGTGCTTGCCACTGTCTGGCTCTGAAAGATCCTTGAGGTTGCCCTCTACCCCTAGGGCACCTGTATCTGCCCCTTTGAGGTCTGTCCATGGCTGGAAAGGACCAATTTTTTGAAGGCCAGTTTCTGCTGAAACGTGGAGGCTGTACTTGCAGGAAATCTTTCACTGTTTGCATTGATTTCGCTTTTTCCTCCATTTTTTTAGTACCTCCTCAGCTTTAACACCAAACAATATATCTTTTTGAAGAGGTGCATCTAATAATTTAGCTTTGACATGATCTGGTAAGGTTTGCTCTTTGAGCCAAGCATGCCTACGTATAACAGAACCCGTAACAGCAGCTCTACATGAGGCCTCTAAAGCATCAAAACCACACTGCAAGGTATGTTTACCCACTTGCTCTGCACCATGCAACAAATCCTGCAACTCATTTAAATCTGGTTGTTCTGGTTGTGTCATCTTGCTTTTCAGCTGAGATATCAAAAACTGTTGATACTTTAACATATGGAACTGACAGTTTAATGCCTTCATGGTTAAAGTGGCCGAGGTGTATACCTTTTTTCCCCCACCTTTCTAAAGCTCTGGAATCTCTCTCTGAAGGTAATGGGTTTTTAGCAGTAGAGGCCTTAATTCCCTTGGGACCCTGTGAAATTGTTTCTGGATCAGCAGTATGGCTTTTATATAGGAACTGGTGAGAATCAGGAACCCGGTAATACCTGTCTGGTTTAACAGGAGCTGGAGGCAAAGAATCTGGATTAAGGCTGGCTTCTGTGTACACATCATCCAATATATCTAAAACAGGAGGGATAGCCAGAGGCCTATGCTGGGGGAGCAGAAGAAATTCCCTGAGCCTTTTCTTGGAATCTGAGTAATCTTGGCCTTCCCAGTGAAAGTGTTCCCTCAGTGTATGCAGGGATTCCCCAAAGAGAAATCTTCAGGGGGGGAGACCAAGGGAATAGACTCCTCTGCATCAGAGTCTTCAAATGGAGAAAAGGCATAATTCTGGTCCTCAGATAGTTCTGAGGTAATAGAAGCTTGATCTGAGGAAGGGTAGTCCTCCTCTAGTCTGGGCCTTTTGTCAGAGGGGGGTTGAGAACCCCTGATAAGAGTAATCAAATCCTCAGCCATTTTAAGCATCTGTTTTTTTAGGCAGGGTGCCTTGAGAGGGGGTCTGAGGAACCTGTTTTTTGTTTTTCATGGCTGCTTTAGATTTGGTGAAGGCTTTAATAGAGAAGGAGGAAGGCCTGAAGACCCCTTGAGAAATGGCAGGCCTGTCTAAAATCTGAGTTTCCCCGCCAGGAGTGGCGTCGGGTTCTGTTGTAGGAATGGGGGCCGAGGAGCCTGCGACCTCTGGTACTGAAGACACCGGTAATGCATTGTCATCGGTATTCAGGGGCTGTGTAGGCACCTCGCTGAGTACCGGAGAACCGGTAGTCGGCCTTAGCGTCGTTTCAGTAGGAGGCACGGACCTCGTATGTTGGTCCTTATCTTTGCGTTTTTTGCTCAAAACTGGAGTCGGAGAATCCGACGACATAATATAATTACATTTTTTGCCAAAAAAGTGAAGGGCGAACTTCGCCCAATGCTTAATTGTGCGCTTATTGAATCTAGCACAAAAATGGCAGGCCGAGATGTCGTGGTCTGGGCCTAAGCAAGGTATACAGAAAGAGTGGAAATCCTTATGCGGTATTTGCTTCCCACATGAAATGCAATTATTAACTTTGTCTGACATCGGTCTGAGGCAAGAAAAGTTTCCCCAACGGGGTACTTAGCTTTCAAGAAGACTTCGGCTGAAATACTTTCTTAAATCTCAGGAGCTGGCCGACCGGCACTTGCGAACTGCTTCTGCTTCAGGCACCGCGCGGCAAGAAAGACTGAAGAAAATGGCATCGGCTGCGTCTTTTATACCCCTGCCACACTGACGTCAGGGAAGAAGTGACAACAACCGACGCCGGACCTAGACTTTGGAATTCGGCTGACCGAGGACCCGCCTGACGGCAGGATAACCCATCTGTTATGACTGCAGCTGTATGCATGATGAACATCCCAAAATGTATTACTTATATAAGGCAGGACAGAATATCAGTGATGAGGTGAAACTACCCCCACTGCTATCAACGGCTACCAGTGGCGGCTCGTGACTTCAAATCAAACGGGGGCTGCAGGAGACAGCTGAATGGGTGGGGTCAATGGGAAGGGGTGTGGCCAACTAGAAAGGGGAGGAGCTATGCTCAAAACCTCAAAAACTGTAACTATAATTAAATACGCTGCCCTGGGTTCCAAACCATCATTATGAGAGTCCAATCAAGACAAAATGAAGTTTAGAAGAAAAACATATTTTAATGCATTGGCTGCATGACAGCTTACTTAATATATAGATGGAAACAAAAAGGTTGTGAGGCATGAAAAAATAAATTACTTTTTAAATACATTACTGGAATGCCAGTCAAAATCAAGTATAAGAAAAACAAGCAGCACTCAATTCAAACCCCTTCTCCTTGCACTGCAGTTCTAATTATAATTTGTATTCAGCTTTATTAAAGTACCAAGTAACATGCTGAAAGTCGCAATCTCTGTGATACCCCCACTTGTAAAAATGTTTCTTATCCAAAAAAGACCTGTTGCCTGACAACAACTATCTACTTGTTTCATGGGGAAACATGATCAAAGTAAAAAATGAAAAGCAAACGAGAAACAAGCTCAAGATACATTGCTTAAAGGATTACTTCACAGGTTACGGACCACACATGATAGACTGGCATTCTGTTTAGTTTACAGGTAAAGCAGATGACTGCAAGTCTCCAACAAATGTAATGAGCTTCTTAAAATAATGTAATCCTGTCCTTTATTACAAATACTGTCATATGCATTTCAATACCCAAGTCTTGTACGTTATTTAGTTATGTAAGTATTCTCTGCCTAGCAACAACAGAAAGGCTTTCAATGTTGACAATTCTTTAAGAGTATGCTTATTAAAGCTTACTTGCATCTTACAATCTCAGACAAGCTTACCTGATGGTCAGTAAAGCATTGCTACTTAAACACAGAGCAACAGGCACTTTCTGAATAATAATAAGCATAAATCAACTGTATAAACATATGACAGAAACCAGAACATTCTGCAAAATCAAGGACAGATGAAAAGCCACTGTAGTACTTGTGTCTACCTTGGATGGGGGGATACTCTGCACATTTACACTGCATAACTGCTCCTTGCCTTGCTTGGACACATCCAGAGTCACTACATGGGAGAGTGGGGTGCAACAAGTATGCCACAATTTGAAATTTCTCTGGCTGACTTTGATGGCCCTGACACATTTGCCATACCTTTCAACCTCAGAGCAAGAAATCTGGACAAAGTCATACACAGAAGTGGGACAAAGGCCCAAAAATAAGGACAATTTTTAAATATGTATCCTATAAACTTAGAAAGATGATAGAATAGTAGGTCTTGCATTAGTATGAATTTTCTGAAAGGTATAAAATCTGAAACTCAAATGTCGGTCATTATTTTCTAACTTCAGTTTTTAATGATTTGCCAAATTATTTGCCAAAAAAACACAACTTTATGAAAAATGGACTAAAATGTGATGCAAAAATATAAAATAGCCACACAATACAGCTGGGAACCTGTCAAAGAAGGAACAATTTTTAATATTAGTGCTGCTAACTTGAGCAGCTGACAAAATAAAAGAATCTACATGCATTTCTGAAATAAAAGTAGTCTATAACACTGATTATTATAGTTATTTATTAATTGTAAACCCTCCACGTTTTTTTCCAAAACTGCCATTTTGCGGCGGAATTATTAGGGGAAGAGCAACATTTTGAGCCAAAATTGGGGACATTTGAGAGATCTGGATATGCCTAATTCTATAAAGCAATTTATTTACACGTACCTCTCAACCTGTTAATGCAGGAAATCTGGACAAGGCCAAATATATTCGGGGAACATATAAATAGTATTAAAAATTGCTCTTGTATAAACTGAGACAGATGATAGAATAACAGGTCTTGCTTTAGCATGCATTTTTCTGAAGGTCATGAAGTCTGAAACTCAATGTTTGTCATTATTTAGTGACTTAATTCCTAAATGATTTGCCAGAATACCACAAATTTTATGAGGAACAAACCAAAAATAAGAAGCAAAAATCTATTCATTCTGTGAAAATCTGGACAGTTGAGTGGTATAGTTCAGCCGGGGCTGACTTTGAGTTTGCTGACCTTCTCCCTCACAAAATAATGGTCAAATGGAGCATCCCCAATGCAGCCATTCCAATGAACCATTACTTGGCTATTTCACCTCATTTAACATAAACACTAATGTGCATACTGCTTTAATTCTACAATGATTTGGACTTCATTTGAATGTTTTATTTTGCATTTTACAGCACAAACACTAAGACACATGCTAAACAAAGCAATGCAGTCTCACAATGAAAACAGACTTAGCATTAAAACTTCTCTGCCCTTGAAACTCACATTCATTGAAACAGCATTGAAACCCACATTCAAAGAAAATACATTTGGCTAGTGTCAGATAAAGATTAACTTTGGGCTATTTTCAAATGATAGGCCCCTTGCACACAAAACATACATGTGTTTTGTGATGCATCTTCCTGATTCCATTAAATTATATTCCTTGCATAATACATTACAGTTGTTAGAGGGTGTTTTATATTTGTTTTGAACATTTTTCCAGTAAACAATGAAACAAAATGCATGCACCAATAAAGACAAAACTGCCCAACAGAGATCATTTCCATCATAAAAGTCTAATTACACTTCTACAATCCACCAGTATCAGTAAATATGCACAATCTCTGCAGAAGTAAAAGTAATCTAAATAATTCCACATTAAAAATATATGTAACTAATTAAGAGGTTGCTGCTAGCAAACAACTTTATATTTAATTGTTTCATCTACAAATAAAGTGCCTGTTGCCCTTGAGGAATAAATTGCCTATATTACATTAAAAAATGATAAGCTAGTAACATTGCAATGGGGAATGGATGGCAAATAATGGAGGGGTTCATAGTTACTAGGGATCTTCACCAAAGAGGACATTCTCAAGATGGCAGCATCCACCCCCTTTACAACACAGTACAATATCAGCAATGCATCTACATACTGTGGGAGTAGAACCCACAGCCTTCTGCATCAAACGCAAGTACACTACCTGTTGTGGTATTAACAATGCAAGCAGTCTCAGCATAAGCAGCACTAAACTTCTCTTCCCCTGCAGCTCTCAGCTCCTTGTAAAATCTACTCAACACTCAGCTGTATCTCTCAACTTTACAGCACAAGAAATCTGGAAAAAGCCAAAATGTATTGGGGAGGGACAAAAGCACAAAAACTAGGGACACATTTTAAACATTGCTTGTATAATCTTGGAAAGTTGCTAGAATAAAATGCTGCATTGCCACCATGCATTTCACTACCTAGACTTGAACCCAGGAACCTGTGCAAAACAGTCAAAGCAACATACCACTATGCCAAATCAGCTATTTTGTGAAAGACAGGAAGACTGAAACTTAAATGGCTACCATTTAGTGAATTCAGTTCTGACCATAGCTGTCAAGCTCTTAGCACAAAACACCTGGACAAAGCCAGTAATGGGGGAATACAGCCCTCAAACATATTCAGTGAATTCCGTTCTCACCATAGCTGTCAACCTCTTAGCAAAAAACACCTGGACGAAGCAAATAATGGGGGAATACAGTCCCAAAAATAGGGACAAACTGCAAATATTCATCTTATAAACTTAGAAAATTGGTAGAATAAAAGGTCTTGTGTTACTATGTACTTTCTGAAGAATATGAAGTCTGAAATTCAAATGCCTGTCAATTTTAATTATTTAACATTTGTTAACCAGAAAAGTCTGACTTGGAACAAAAGCCAATTATCAGCAGTGGCCCAGAGAGAAATACTGCAGATACATGTCTTTGTAACATGGGAGGATACCAGAGCAAACCCACAGAAACACAGGAAAAGATGCAGACTCTACACAAATCTATATGAAAAAGAGCAGATAAAAATGTACTTAAATTCACGTATATGTCCAGTTGATTTCAGGTAGATCTTAGCCAAAACAAACTCAGATAAAAAACAAAAAGAACGCAAAATGTACCACTTATATAAGGTAGGACAGAATAGTAGTGATGAGGTGAAAATACACCTCACTGCTATCAATGGCTACACAGAAATTCCTGCAAGTACTCTGTAGTGGCACAGCCAGAACATTCAGTTGAGTTAATATTCAGTGAGAATCACAAATTAATAAATTAAACACAGAACTATATGAAAAAGAGCAGATAAAATTGTACTTAGATTCACTTATACATCCCGTTGATTTCAGGTAGATCTTAGCCGGATGAAAGCTCAGATTATAAGCAGAAATAACCCAAACTGTACCACTTATATGAGGCAGGACAGAATATCAGTGATGAGGTGAAACTACCCCTCCCCACTGCTGCCAATGGATACACAGGAATTCTAACAAGCACTCTGTGGAGACACAGCCACAACTTTCAGTTGAGTTAGTATTTAGTGAGAAACACAAATAAATAAATTAAATGCAGAATTATATGAAAAAGAGCAGATAAAATTGTATGTAAATTCACTTATTCATCCAGTTGAATTTAGGTAGATCTTAGCTGGAGCAAACTCAGATAAAAAGCAGAAATAACCCTAAATGTACCAGTTATACAAGGCAGGACAGAATATCAGTGATGAGGTGAAACTACCCCCCACTGCTATCAATGGCTACACAGATATTCTAACAAACACTTTGTAGAGACACAGCCACAATTTTCAGTTGAGTTAATATTCAGTAAGAAACACAAATAAATAAATTAAATGCAGTAGTATATGAAAAATAGCAGATAAAAGTGTAGTTATATTCAGTTATACAGACAGTTGATTTCACATAGATCTTAGCCTGAGCAAAGCTCATATAATATGCAGAAATAACCCAAAATGTACCACTTTCATAAGGCAGGACAGAATATCAGTGATGAGGTGAAACTGCCCCCCACTGCTATGAGTGGCTACACAGAAATTCTAAAAAGTACTCTGTAGAGACACAGCCACAACTTTCAGTTAAGTTAATATTCAGTGAGAAACACAAATAAATTAAATGCAGAACTATATGAAAAAGAGCAGATAAAAGTTTACTTAAATTCACTTATATGTCCAGTTGATTTCAGGTAGATCTTAGCTGGAGCAAAGCTCAGATAATAAGCAGAAATAACCCAAAATGTACTACTTATATAAGGCAAGCCAGGAGATCAGTGATGAGATGAAACTACACTCCCCCCACTGCTATCAATGGCTCCACAGAAATTCAAACAAGTACCTTGTAGAGACACAGCCACAACTTTCAGTTGAGTTAATATTCAGTAAGAAACACAAATAAATAAATAATCAAACCAGAGAACCTCTAGCTGTGAGACAAAAATGCTACTACTGCACCATCAACTATTTAAAGAATTAAAAACTCAGAAACCACAGATTGTACAAGGAACAGAACAGAACAAAATATGAAGCAAAAATCTGTAAACATTTCATAAATGGTGGTGGGATAGGGAATTCAGGCTCTTGTTACCTGCACCCAAGGTACAGTGTTCAAGCCCAGCAGCAGGTATCCTGAGTTCTGTTTAGCCACCAGTATACACCAACTGGGGCATTTCACACACACACAAACACCCTTCCTACAGTTTGAGTAATCAATCTGTTGAGCTTTCTCCTGCAACCCATTCTCATAGACACCCACTCTTCCATACAGCTTGAGTAAGCAACCGTTCTCATACCTGATAGCTTTCTCCTGCAAAGTAGTAATCCACATAGCTTTAGAGTAGCTTCTGCTGCAACCCAGTGTATCCACATAGCTTGCATGCTACCTGTTCACTAGAGTGGGTTCTCCTGCAACCCAGTGTTTGTGCCAGAATGCACACTTCTGGTTTCTGGTTTCTTGGCTCATTCAAATGTTCCAAGACTGCTGACTCTGCAGTCCGATCCCCTTCCAGTCTATACGGTTAGCAACACTTCAGGGGAAAAAGCAGTCTGCTTCCTTCTTCCTTAATCCAGACTGGTAAGGCAGCAGTCTGGATTAACTTTGTATGGAGCCGAGGACATAGGACTCAAGGACTGTACCATTGTGGTTCACAGCTGGGGGGCAGGGGGGCTGCAGTCCTGCAGTCCAATATCATGAGCCGCCACTGGTTATTTCTGCTTATTATCAGAGCTTTGCTCCAGCTAAGATCTACCTCAAATCAACTGGATGTAGAAGTGAATTTAAGTACACTTTTATCTGTTCTTTTCCATAGAGTTCTGCATTTAATTTATTTATTTGTGTTTTTTACTGAATATTAATTTAACTGGAAGTTGGGGCTGCATCTCTACAGAGTACTTGTTAGAATTTCTGTGTAGCCATTGATACCAGGGGGGGGGTAGTTTCACCTCATCACTGATATTCTGTCCTGCCTTATATAAGTTGTAGATTTTGGGTTATTTCTGCGTATTATATGAGCTTTGCTCCGGCTAAGATCTACCTGAAATCATCTGGAAGTATAAGTGAATTTAAGTACAATTTTATCTGCTTTTTTTTCAAATAGTTCTGCAATTACTTTATTTGTGCTTCTCACTGAATATTAACTCAATTGAAAGTTGTGGCTGTGTCTCTACAGAGTACTTAAAATTTCTGTGTAGCCATAGATAGCAGTGGGGGTAGTTTCGCCTCATCACTGATATTCTGTCCTGCCTTATATAAGTGGTACATTTTGGGTTATTTCTGCTTATTAACTGAGCATTGCATCAACTAAGATCTACCTGAAATCAACTGGATGCATAAATGAGTTTAAGTACACTTTAATCTGCTCTTTTTCATATAGTTCTGCATTTAATATATTGATTTATGTTACTCACTGAATATTAACTCAACTGAAAGTTGTGGCTGTGTCTCTACAAAGTACTTGTGAGAATTCCTGTGTAGCCATTGATAGCAGTGGGGGGTAGTTTCACCTCATCAATAATATTCTGTCCTGCCTTATACAAGTGGTACATTTTGGGTTATTTCTGCTTATTATCTGAGCTTTGTTCCAGCTAAGATCTACCTGAAATCAACTGGACGTAAAAGTGAATTTAAGTAAACTTTTATCTGCCTTTTTTTCCTAAAGTTATGCATTTAGTTTATTTATTTGTGTTTCTCACTGAATATTATCTCAACTGAAAGTTGTGACTGTGTCTCTACAGAGTACATGTTAAAATTTCTGTGTAGCCATTGATAGCAACTTGAGGTAGTTTCATCTCATCACTGATAACCTGTCCTGCATTATATAAGTGGTACATTTTGGATTATTTCTGTTTATTATCTGAGCTTTGCTCCGGCTAAGATCTACCTGAAATCAACTGGATGTATATGTGAATTTAAGTACACTTTTATATGCTCTTTTTCATGTAGTTCTGCATGTAATTTATTTATTAGTGTTTCTCACTGAATATTAACTCAACTGAAAAATGTGTCTGTGTCCCTACAGATTGCTTGTTACGATTTCTGTGTAGCCATTGACAGCAGTGGGGGGGGGGGTAGTTTCACCGCATCACTGATATTCTGCCCTGCCTTATGAAAGTGGTACATTTTGGGTTATTTCTGCATATTATATGAGCTTTTCTCAGGCTAAGATCTACGTGAAATCAACTGGCTGTATAAGTGAATATAAGTAAACTTTTATCTGCTATTTTTCATATACTACTGCATTTAATTTATTTATTTGTGTTTCTTACTGAATATTAACTCAACTGAAAGTTGTGGCTGTGTCTCTACAAGGTACTTGTTTGAATTTCTGTGGAGCCATTGATAGCAGTGGGGGGAGTGTAGTTTCATCTCATCACTGATCTCCTGGCTTGCCTTATATAAGTAGTACATTTTGGGTTATTTCTGCTTATTATCTGAGCTTTGCTCCAGCTAAGATCTACCTGAAATCAACTGGACATATAAGTGAATTTAAGTAAACTTTTATCTGCTCTTTTTCATATAGTTCTGCATTTAATTTATTTGTGTTTCTCACTGAATATTAACTTAATTGAAAGTTGTGGCTGTGTCTTTACAGAGTACTTTTAAAATTTCTGTGTAGCCACTCATAGCAGTGGGGGGCAGTTTCACCTCATCACTGATATTCTGTCCTGCCTTATGAAAGTGGTACATTTTGGGTTATTTCTGCATATTATATGAGCTTTGCTCAGGCTAAGATCTATGTGAAATCAACTGTCTGTATAACTGAATATAACTACACTTTTATCTGCTATTTTTCATATACTACTGCATTTAATTTATTTATTTGTGTTTCTTACTGAATATTAACTCAACTGAAAATTGTGGCTGTGTCTCTACAAAGTGTTTGTTAGAACATCTGTATAGCCATAGATAACAGTGCGGGGTAGTTTTACCTCATCACTGATATTCTGTCCTGCCTTATGTAAGTGGTACATTTAGGGTTATTTCTGCTTTTTATCAGAGTTTGCTCCAGCTAAGATCTACCTAAAATCAATTGGATGAATAAGTTAATTTAAATACAATTTTATCTGCTCTTTTTCATATAATTCTGCATTTAATTTATTTATTTGTGTTTCTCACTAAATACTAACTCAACTGAAAGTTGTGGCTGTGTCTCCACGGAGTGCTTGTTAGAATTCCTGTGTATCCATTGGCAGCAGTGGGGAGGGGTAGTTTCACCTCATCACTGATATTCTGTCCTGCCTCATATAAGTGGTACAGTTTGGGTTATTTCTGCTTATAATCTGAGCTTTCATCCGGCTAAGATCTACCTGAAATCAACGGGATGTATAAGTGAATCTAAGTACAATTTTATCTGCTCTTTTTCATATAGTTCTGTGTTTAATTTATTAATTTGTGATTCTCACTGAATATTAACTCAACTGAATGTTCTGGCTGTGCCACTACAGAGTACTTGCAGGAATTTCTGTGTAGCCATTGATAGCAGTGAGGTGTATTTTCACCTCATCACTACTATTCTGTCCTACCTTATATAAGTGGTACATTTTGCGTTCTTTTTGTTTTTTATCTGAGTTTGTTTTGGCTAAGATCTACCTGAAATCAACTGGACATATACGTGAATTTAAGTACATTTTTATCTGCTCTTTTTCATATAGATTTGCATTTAATTTATTTACTTTTGTTTCTCTCTGAATATTAACTTACCTGAAAATTGTGGCTTTGTCACTACAGAGAACTTGTTAGAATTTCTGTGAAGCCATTGATACAGTGAGGGGTAGTTTCACCTCATCACTGATATTCTGTCCTGCCTTATATAAGTGATATATTTTGGGTTATTTCTACTTATCATCTAAGCTTTGCTTCGGCTAATATCAACCTGAAATCAACTGGAAGTATAAGTGAATTTAAGTACATTTTATCTGCTCTTTTTCATGTAGTTCTTCATTTAATTTATTTATTTGTTTTTCTCACTGAATATTAACCCACCTGAAAGTTGTAGCTGTGTCTCTACAGAATACTTGTAAGAATGTCTCTGTAGCCATTGATAGCTTGGGGGTATTTTCACCTCATCACTGATATTCTGCCCTGCCTTATATAAGTAGTAGATTTTGGGATAGTTCTGCTTATTATATGAGCTTTGCTCCGGCAAAGATCTACCTGAAATCTTCTGGACGTATAAGTTTATTTAAGTACACTTTTCTCTGCTCTTTTTCATATAGTACTGCCTTTACTTTATTTGTGCTTTTCACTGAATATTAACTCAACTGAAAGTTATGGCTGTGTCTCTGCAGCGTACTTGTTAGAATTTCTGTGTAGCCATTGATACAGTTGGGGGTAGTTTCACTTCATCATTGATATTCTGTCCTGCCTTATATAACTGGTACATTTAGGGTTATTTCTACTTTTTATCTGAGTTTGCTCCGGCTAAGATCTACCTAAATTCACCTGGATGAATAAGTGAATTTAAATACAATTTTATCTACTCTTTTTCATATAATTCTGCATTTAATTTATTTATTTGTGTTTCTCACTAAATATTAACTCAACAGAAAGTTGTGGCTGTGTCTCTACAGAGTACTTGTTAGAATTCCTGTGCAGCCATTGATAGCAGTGGGGGGTAGTTTAACCTAATCATTGAAGTTCACTCCTGCATTACATAAGTGGAAAAGTTTGCATTATTTCTGCTTACTATCTGAGCTTTGTTCCAGTTAAGATCTACCTGAAATCAACTGCATGTATTAATGAATTTAAGTACACTGTTATATGCTCTTTTTCATATTGTTCTGCATTTAATTTATTTATTTATATTTCTCACTGAATATTAACTCAATTGAAAGTTGTGGCTGTGTCTCTACAGAGTACTTGTTAGAATTTCTGTGTAGCCATTGATAGCAGTGGGGGAGAGTTTCACCTCATCACTGATATTCTCTTCAGTCTTATATAAGTGGTACATTTAGGGTTATTTCTTCTTATTATCTGAGCTTTGCTCCAGCTAAAATCTACCTGAAATCATCTGGATGTATAAGGGAATTCAAGTACACTTTTATATGCTCCTTTTCATATAGTTCTGCATTTAATTTATTTATGTGTGTTTCTCACTGAATATTAACTGTCTATAGAGTATTTGTTAGAATTTCTGTGTAGCCATTGATAGCAGTGGGGGGTAGTTTCACCTCATCACTGATATTCTGTCCTGCCTTATATAAGTGGTACATTTTGAGTTATTTCTGCTTATTATCTGACCGTTGCTCCAGCTAAGATATACCTGAAATCAACTGGACGTATAAGTGAATTGAGGTAATCTTTTATCTGCTCTTTTTCATGCAGTTCTGCATTTAATTTGTTTATTTGTGTTTCTCACTGAATATTAACTCAACTGAAAGTTCTGGCTGCGTCACTACACCGTATTGGTTAGAATTTCTGTGTAGCCATTGATAGCAGTGGGGGGTAGTTTCACCTCATCACTGATATTCTGTCCTGCCTTATATAAATGGTACATTTTGGGTTAATTCTACTTATTATCTGAGCTTTGCTCCAGCTAATATCTACCTGAAATAAACTGGACATATATGTGAATTAAAGTACACTTTTATCTGCTCTTTTTCATATAGTTCTACATTTAATTTATTTATGTTTCTATCTGAATATTAACTCAACTGAAAGTTGTGGCTGTGTCTCTACAGAATACTTGTTAGAATTTTTGTGTAGCCATTGATATCAGTGGGAGGTAGTTTTACCTCATCACAGATATGCTGTACTGCCTTATATAAGTAGCACATTTTGGGTTATTTCTGCTTATTATCTGAGCTTTGCTTCGCTAAGATAAACCTGAAATCAACTGTAATCTTTTATCTGCTCTTTTCATGTAGTTCTGCATTTAATTTATTATTTGTGTTTCTCACTGAATATTAACTCAACTGAAAGTTGTGTTCACCTCATCACATATTCTGTCCTCCCCTTATATAAGTGGTACATTTTGAGTTATTTCTGCTTATTATCTGAAGCTAAGATATACCTGAAATCAACATAAGTGAATTGAGGTAATCTTTTATCTGCTCTTTTTCATGCAGTTCTGCATTTAATTTGTTTATTTGTGTTTCTCACTGAATATTAACTCAACTGAAAGTTCTGGCTGCGTCACTACACCGTATTGGTTAGAATTTCTGTGTAGCCATTGATAGCAGTGGGGGGTAGTTTCACCTCATCACTGATATTCTGTCCTGCCTTATATAAATGGTACATTTTGGGTTAATTCTACTTATTATCTGAGCTTTGCTCCAGCTAATATCTACCTGAAATAAACTGGACATATATGTGAATTAAAGTACACTTTTATCTGCTCTTTTTCATATAGTTCTGCATTTAATTTATTTATTTATGTTTCTCTCTGAATATTAACGCAACTGAAAGTTGTGACTGTGTCTCTACAGAGTACTTGTTAGAATTTTTGTGTAGCCATTGATATCAGTGGGAGGTAGTTTTACCTCATCACAGATATGCTGTACTGCCTTATATAAGTAGCACATTTTGGGTTATTTCTGCTTATTATCTGAGCTTTGCTCCGGCTAAGATAAACCTGAAATCAACTGGACGTATAAGTGAATTGAGCTAATCTTTTATCTGCTCTTTTTCATGTAGTTCTGCATTTAATTTATTTATTTGTGTTTCTCACTGAATATTAACTCAACTGAAAGTTGTGGCTGTGTGTCTACACCGTATTGGTTAGAATTTCTGTGTAGCCATTGATAGCAGTGGGGGGTACTTTCACCTCATCACTGATATTCTGTCCTGCCTTATATAAGTGGTACATTTTGGGTTATTTCTGCATATTATCTGAGCTTTGTTCCAGCTAAGATCTACCTGAAATCAACTAGACATATATGTGAATTTAAGTACACTTTTATCTGCTCTTTTTCATATAGTTCTGCATTTAATTTATTAATTTATGTTTCTCTCTTAATATTAACGCAACTGAAAGTTGTGACTGTGTCTCTAGAGAGTATTTGTTAGAATTTCTGCGTAGCCATTGAAAACAGTGGGAGATAGTTTCACCTCATCACAGATATTCTGTACTGTCTTATATAAGTAGTACATTTTGGGTTATTTCTGCTTATTATCTAAGCATTGCTCTGACTAAGATCTACCTGAAATCAAGTGGATGTATAAGTGATGTCAAGTACACTTTTATCTGCTCTTTTTCATATAGTTCTGCATTTAATTTATTTATTTGTGTTTCTCACTGAATATTAACTCAACTGTAAGTTGTGACTGTGTCTCTACAGAGTACTTGTTAGACTTTCTGTGCAGCCATTGGTAGCAGTGGGGGGGTAGTTTCATCGCATCACTAATATTCTGTCTTGCTTTGTATAAGTGGTACATTTTGAGTTATTTCTGCTTATTATCTGAGGGTTGCTCCGGCTAAAATCTACCTGAAATCAACTGGACGTATAAGTGAATTGAAGTACACTTTTAGCTGCTCTTTTTCATATACTTCTGCATTTAATTTACTTATTTGTGTTTCTCACTAAATATTAACTAAATTGAAAGTTGTGGCTGTGTCTCTACAGAGTACTTGTTTGAATTTCTCTATAGCCATTAATAGTAGTTGGGGATAGTTTCACCCCATCACTGATATTCTGTCCTTCCTTGTATAAGTGGTACATTTTGGGTTATTTCTGCTTTTTATATGAGCTTTGCTCCAGTAAGATCTACCTTTTAGACTTTTATCTGCTCTTTTTCATATAGTTCTGCATTTAATTTATTTCTTTGTGTTTCTCACTGAATATTAACTCAACTGAAAGTTGTGGCTGTCTTTACAGACTACTTGTAGGAATTTCTGTGTAGCCATTGATAGCAGTGGGGGGTAGTTTTACCTCATTACTAATATTCTGTCCTGCCTTATAGAAGTGGTACATTTAGGATAATTTCTACGTATTATCTGAGCTTTGCTACAACTAAGATCAACCTGAAATCAACTGGACGTATAAGTGAATTTAAGTAGACTTTTATCTTCTCTTTTTCATATAGTTCTGCATTTAATTTAATTATTTGTGTTTTTCACTGAATATTAACTCAACTGAAAGTTGTGGTTGTGTCTCTACACTCTATTAGTTAGAATTTCTGTGTAGCCATTGATAGCAGTGGGGGTAGTTTCACCTCATCACTGATATTATGTTCTGCTTGATATAAGTGGTACATTTTGGGTTACTTTTGCTTATTATCTGAGCTTTGCTCCAGCTATTTTTTATTTTATTTATTTTTTATTATTTATTTATTTATCATTTGTTGACCGGGAAAGTCCGACTAGGTTCCACAGAGCCTGTTTTCAGCGGAGGCCCGGGGAGAAATGCTCCAGATGCATGTCTTTGGAATGTGGGAGGAAACCGGAGTACCCGGAGGAAACCCACGCGAACACAGGGAGAACATGCAAACTCCACACAGAAGGCACCCCAGCCGAGAATCGAACCGGAGAACCTCTTGCTGTGAGGTGACAATGTTAACCACTGCACCACTGTGCCGCCCAAGCTAAGATCTACCTGAAATCAACTGGACATATATGTGAATTTAAGGACACTTTTACCTGCTCTTTTTCATATAGTTCTGCATTTAATTTATTTATTTGTGTTTCTTACTGAATATTAAGTTAGCTGAAAGTAGTGAATGTGTCTCTACAGAGTACTTGTTAGAATTTCTGTGTAGCCATTGATAGCAGTGGGAGGTAGTTTCACCTCATCACAGATATTCTGTACTGCCTTATATAAGTAGTACATTTTTGTTTATTTCTGCTTATTATCTAAGCTTTGCTCTGGCTAAGATCTACCTGAAATCAGCTGGACGTATAAGTGAAGTTAAGTACACTTTTATCTGCTGTTTTTCATATAGTTCTGCATTTAATTTATTTATTTGTGCTTCCCAATGAATATTAACCCAACTGAAATTTGTGACTGTGTCATTACAGAGTACATGTTAAACTTTCTGTGTAGCCATTGACTGCAGTGGAGGGTAGTTTCACCTCATCACTGATATTCTGTCCTGCCTTATATAAGTGGTACATTTTGGGTTCTTTCTGCTTTTTATCTGAGTTTGCTCCGGCTAAGATCTACCTGAAATCAAATAGCTGTATACGTGAAATTAAATACACTTTTATGTGCCCTTTTTCATATAGTTCTGTTTAATTTATTTATTTGTGTTTCTCTCTGAATATTAACGCAACTGAAAGTTGTGACTGTGTCTCTAGAGAGTACTTGTTAGAATTTCTGTGTAGCCATTGATAGCAGTAGGGGATAGTTTCACCTCATCACTGATGTTCTGTCCTGCCTTATATAAGTGATACATTTTGGGTTATTTCTGCTTATTATCTGAGCTTTGCTCCGTCTAATATCAACCTGAAGTCACCTGGAGGTATAAGTGAATTTAAGTACATTTTTATCTGCTTTTTTTTCATATAGTTCTGCATTTAATTAATTTATTTGTGTTTCTCACTGAACAGTAACTCAACTGAAGGCTATGTCTCTACAGAATACTTGTTAAAATTTCTGTGTAGCAATTGATAGCATTGGGGGGGTAGTTTCAGCTCATCACTGATATTCTGTCCTGCCTTATATAGGTGGTACATTTTGGGTTATTTCTGCTTATTATCTGAGCTTTGCTCTGGCTAAGATCTACCTGAAATTAAATGGACGCATAAGTGAATTTAAGTACACTTTTATCTGCTCTTTTTCATATAGTTCTGCATTTAATTTATTTTTTTGATTTTCTCACTGAATATTAACTCAGCTGAAAGTTGTGGCTATGTCTTTACATACTACTTGTAGGAATTTCTGTGTAGCCATTGAGAGCAGTGAAGGGTAGTTTTACCCCATTACTGATATTCTGTCCTGCCTTATATAAGTGGTATATTTCAGGTAATTTCTGCTTATTATCTGAGCTTTGCTCTAGCTAAGATCTACCTGAAAGCAAATGGACGTATAAGTGAAATTAAGTACACTTTTATCTGCTCTTCTTCATATAGTTCTTCTTATATTTTTTTTTGTGTGTTTCTCATTGAATATTACCTCAACTGAAAGTTGTGGCTATGTCTCTACAGACTACTTGAAGGAATTTCTGTGTAGCCATTGATAGCAGTGGGGGTAGTTTTACCTCATTACTGACATTTTGTCCTGCCTTATATAGGTGGTACATTTCAAGTAATTTCTGCTTGTTATCTGAGGTTTGCTAAAACTAAGATCAACCTGAAATCAACTGGAAGTATAATTGAATTTAAGTACACTTTTATCTGCTCTTTTTCATATAGTTCTGCATTTAATTTATTTATTTGTGTTTTCACTGAATATTAAGTTAACTGAAAGTTGTGGCTGTGTCTCTACAGAGTACTTGTTAGAATTTCTGTGACTATGTCTATACAGACTACTTGTAGAAAGTTCTGTGTAGCCATTGATAGCAGTGAGGGGTAGTTTTACATCATTACTGATATCCTGTCCTGCCTTTTACAAGTGGTACATTTCGTGTAATTTCTGCTTATTATCTGAGCTTTCCTCCGGATAAGATCTACCTGAAATGAACTGGATGTATAAGTGAATTTCAGTAGACCTTTATCTGCTCTTTTTCATATAGTTTTGCATTTAATTTATTTATTTGTGCGTCTCACTGAATATTAACTCAACTGAAAGTTGTGACTGTCTCTTCATAGTACTTGTTAGAATTTCTATGTAGTCATTGATAGCACTGGGGGTAATTTCACCTCATCACTGATAGTCTGTCCTGCCTTATATAAGTGGTACATTTTGTTTTTTTTTCTGCTTATTATATAAGCTTTGCTCTGGCTGAGATCAACCTGAAATCAACTTGATGTATATGCTAATTTAAGTACACTTTTATATGCTCTTTTTCATATAGTTCTGCATTTAATTTGTTTATTTGTGTTTCTCTCTGAATATTAACTCATCTGAAAGTTGTGGCTGTGTCTCTGCAGAGTACTTGTTAGAATTTCTCTGTAGCCATTGATAGCAGTGAGGGGTAGTTTCACCTCATCACTTGTATTCTGTCCTGCCTTATATAAGAGGTACATTTTGGGTTATTTCTGCTTATTATCTGATCTTTGCTTTGGCTAAGATCTACCTGAAATCAACTGGACGTACGAGTGAATTTTAGTAGACTTTTATCTGATCTTTTTCATATAGTTCTACATTTAATTTATTTAGTTGTGTTTCTCACTGAATATTAACTCAATTGAAAGTTGCGGCTGTGTCTGTACTCCGTATTGGTTAGAGTTTCTGTGTAGCCATTGATAGCAGTGGGGGCTAGTTTCACCTCATCACTGATATTCTGGCTTGCCTTATATAAGTAGTACATTTTGGGTTATTTCTGCTTATTATCTCAGCTTTGATTTTCACTGAATTTTTGAACTTTATTCACTGAATATTAACTCAACTGAGAGTTGTGGCTGTGTCTCTACAGAATACTTGTTAGAATTTCTGTGTAGCCATTGATAGCAGGGGGGTAGTTTGACTTCATCACTGATATTCTGTCCTGCCTTATATAAGTGGCACATTTTTGGTTATTTCTGCTTATTATCTGAACTTTGCTCTGGCTGAGATCTACCTTAACTCAATTGGATGCATAAGTGAATTTAAGTACACTTTTATCTGCTCTTTTTCATATAGTTCTGCATTTAATTTATTTATTTCTGTTTCTCACTGAATATTAACTCAACTGAAAGTTGTGACTGTGTCTCTACATAGTGCTTGTTAGAATTTCTGTGTAGCCATTGATAGCAGTGGGGGTAGTTTCACCTCATCACTGATATTCTGTCCTGCCTTATATAAGTGGTACCTTTTGGGTTATTTTTTATTATTATCATCTGAGCTTTACTCCAGCTACGATCTACCTAAAATCAACGGGATGTATAAGGCAATTAAAGTACACTTTTATCTGGTCTTTTTCATATAGTTCTGCATTTAATTAATTTATTTGTGTTTTTCACTGAATATTAACTCAATTGAAAGTTGTGGCTGTGTCTTTACATAGGTCATGTTAGAAGTCCTGTGTAGCCATTGATAGCAGTGGGGGGTAGTTTCTCCTCATCTCCGATATTCTGTCCTGTCTTATATAAGTGGAACATTTTGAGTTATTTCTGCTTATTATCTGAGCGTTGCTCCGGCTAACATCAACCTAAAATCAAATGGACATATAGGCAAACTGAAGTACACTTTTATCTGCTCTTTTTCATATAGTTCTGCATTTAATTTATTTATTTGTGTTTCTCACTGAATATTAACTCAACTGAAAGTTGTGGCTGTGTCTCTACAGAGTATTTGTTTGAATTTCTGTGTAGCCATTGATAGCAGTGTTGGGTAGTTTCACCTCATCACTGATATTCTATCCTGCCTTACATAGGTGGTACATTTTGGGTTATTTTTGCTTATGATTTGAGCTTTGCTCTGGCTAAGATCTACCTGAAATCAACTTGATGTATAAGTGAATGTAAGTACACTTTTATCTGCTCTTTTTGATATAGTTCTGCTTTTAATTAATTTATTTGTGTTTCTCACTGAATATTAACTCAACTGAAAGTCATGGCTGTCTCTCTAGAGAGTACTAGTTTGAATTTCTATGTAGCCATTAACAGCAGTTGGGGGCAGTTTCACCTCATCACTGATATTCTGTCTGGCCTTATATAAGTGGTATATTTTGGGTTATTTCCACTTACTATCTAAGGTTTGCTCTGGCTAAGATCTACCTGAAATCAACTGGACGTACAAGTGAAGTTAAGTACACTTTTATCTGCTCTTTTTCATATAGTTCTGCATTTATTTATTTGTGTTTCTCACTGAATAGTAACTCAACTGAAAGTTGTGAGTGACTGTGTCTCTAAAGAGTACTTGTTAGACTTTCTGTGTAGCATTGATAACAGTGGGGGGTAGTTTCACCTCATCACTGACACTCTGTCCTGCCTTGTATAAGTGGTACATTTTGAATTATTTCTGCTTATTATCTGAGAGTTGCTCCGGCTAATATCTACCTGAAATCAACTGGACGTATAAGTGAATTGAAGTACACATTTATCTCCACTTTTTCATATAGTTCTGCATTTAATTTACTTATTTGTCTTTCTCACTAAATATTAACTAAATTGAAAGTTGTGGCTATGTCTCTACAGAGTACTTGTTTGAATTTCTGTGTAGCCATTGATAGCAGTGGGGGTAGTTTCACCTCATCACTGACAGTCTGTCCTGCCTTACATAAGTTGTACATTTTTGGTTATTTCTGCTTATTAACTAAGCTTTGCTCCGGCTAAGATCTACCTGAAATCAACTTGATGTATAAGTGAATTTAAGAACACTTTTCTTTGCTCTTTTTCGTATAGTTCTGTATTTAATTGGATTATTTGTGTTTCACACTGAATATTAACTCAATTGAAAGTTATGACTGTGTGTCTATAGAGTATTTGTTAGAATTTCTGTGTAGCCATTGATAGCAGTGGGGGGTAGTTTTACCTCATCACTGATATTTTGTCCTGCCTTATAGAAGTGGTACATTTTGAGATATTTCTGCTTATTATCTGAGCATTGCTCCAGCTAAGATATACCTGAAATCAACTGGACGTATAAGTGAATTGAGGTAATATTTTATCTGCTCTTTTTCATGTAGTTCTGCATTTAATTTATTTATTTGTGTTTCTCACTGAATATTAACTCAACTGAAAGTTCTGGCTGTGTCACTACACCGTATTGGTTAGAGTTTCTGTGTAGCCATTGATAGCATTGGGGGTAGTTTCACCTCATCACTGATATTCTGTCCTGCCTTATATAAGTGGTACATTTTGGGTTATTTCTGATTATTATCTGAGCTTTTCTCCAGGTAAGATCTACTTGAAATCTAATGGATGTATATGTGAAATTAAGTACTCTGTTATCTGCTCTTTTTCATATAGTTCTACATTTAATTTATTTATGTTTCTATCTGAATATTAACTCAACTGAAAGTTGTGGCTGTGTCTCTGCAGGGTACTTGTTAGAATTTCTGTGTAGCCATAGATAACAGTGGGAGGTAGTTTCACCTCATCACAGATATTCTGTACTGCCTTATATAAGTAGCACATTTTGGGTTATTTTTGCTTATTATCTGAGCTTTGCTCCGGCTAAGATATACCTGAAATCAACTGGACATATAAGTGAATTGAGGTAATCTTTTATCTGCTCTTTTTCATGTAGTTCTGCATTTAATTTATTTATTTGTGTTTATCAATGAATATTAACTGAACTGAAAGTTGTGGCTGTGTCTCTACACCGTATTGGTTAGAATTTCTGTGTAGCCATTGATAGCAGTGGGGGGTAGATTCACCTCATCACTGATATTATGTCCTGCCTTATATAAGTGGTACATTTTGGGTTATTTCTGATTATTATCTGAGCTTTGCTCCAGCTAAGATCTACCTGAAATCAACTAGACATATATGTGAATTTAAGCACACTTTTATCTGCTTTTTTTCATATAGTTCTGCATTTAATTTCTTAATTTATGTTTCTCTCTGAATATTATCGCAACTGAAAGTTGTGACTGTGTCTCTAGACAGTATTTGTTAGAATTTCTGTGTAGCCATTGATAACAGTGGGAGGTAGTTTCACCTCATCACAGATATTTTGTACTGCCTTATATAAGTGGTACATTTTGGGTTATTTCTGCTTATTATCTAAGCTTTGCTCTGGCAAAGATCTACCTGAAATCAACCAGACATATAAGTGAATTTAAGTACAGTTTTATCTCATGTTTTTCATATAGTTCTGCATTTAATTTACTTATTTGTCTTTCTCACTAAATATTAACTAAATTGAAAGTTGTGGCTGTGTCTCTACAGAGTACTTGTTTGAATTTCTCTATAGCCATTAATAGCTGTTGGGGATAGTTTCACCCCATCACTGATATGCTGTCCTTACTTATATACGTGGTACATTTTTGAGTTATTTCTGCTTTTTATATGAGCTTTGCTCCAATAAGATCTACATGAAATCAACTGGACATATAAGTGAATTGAGGTAATCTTTTATCTGCTCTTTTTCATGTAGTTCTGGATTTAATTTATTTATTTGTGTTTCTCACTGAATATTAACTCAACTGAAAGTTGTGGCTGTGTCTCTACACCGTATTGGTTAGAATTTCTGTGTAGCCATTGATAGCAGTGGGGGGTAGATTCACCTCATCACTGATATTCTGTCCTGCCTTATATAAGTGGTACATTTTGGGTTTTTTCTGCTTATTATCTGAGCTTTGCCTGGCTAAGAGCTACCTGAAATGAACTGGATGCATAAGTGAATTTAAGTACAATTTTATCTGCTCTTTTTCATATAGTTTTGCATTTAATTTATTTATTTGTGTTTCTCACTGCATATTAACTCACGTGACAGTTGTGGCTATGTCTCTTCAGACTACTTGTAGGAATTCCTGTGTAGCCATTGATAGCAGTGGGGGGAGTTTCACCTCAACACTGATACTCTGTCCTGCCTTATATAAGTGGTACATTTAGGATAATTTCTACTTATTATCTGAGCTTTGCTACAACTAAGATCAATCTGAAATCAACTGGACGTATAAATGAATTTAAGTAGACTTTTATCTGCTCTTTTTCATATAGCTCTGCATTTAATTTAATTTAATTATTTGTGTTTCTCACTGAATATTAACTCAATTGAAAGTTATGGCTGTGTCTCTACACTGTATTAGTTAGAATTTCTGTGTAGCCATTGATAGCAGTGGGGGGGGGGGTAGTTTCACCTCATCACTGATATTCTGTTCTGTTTTATATAAGTGGTACATTTTGGGTTACTTCTGCTTATTATCTGAGTTTTGCTCCAGCTAAGATCTACCTGAAATCAACTGGACATATATGTGAATTTAAGGACACTTTTACCTGCTCTTTTTCATATAGTTATGCATTTAATTTATTGATTTGTGTTTCTTACTGAATATTAAGTTAACTGAAAGTTGTGACTGTGTCTCTACAGAGTACTTCTTAGAATTTCTGTGTAGCCATTGATAGCAGTGGGAGGTAATTTCACCTCATCACACATATTCTGTAGTGCCTTATATAAGTAGTACATTTTGGTTTATTTCTGCTTATTATCTAAGCTTTGCTCTGGCTAAGATCTACGTGAAATCAACTGGATGTGTAAGTGAATTTAAGTAAACTTTTATCTGCTATTTTTCATATAGTTCTGCATTTAATTTTTTTATTTGTGTTTCTCACTGAATATTAACTCAACTGAAAGTTGTGACTGTGTCATTACAGAGTATATGTTAGACTTTCTGTGTAGCCATTGATTGCAGTGGAGGGTAGTTTCACCTCATCACTGATATTCTGTCCTGCCTTGTATAAGTGGTACATTTTGAGTTATTTCTGCTTATTATCTGAGCATTGCTCCAGCTAATATCTACCTGAAATCAACGGGATGTACAAGTGAATTGAAGTACACTTTTATCTCCTTTTTTTCATATAGTTATGCATTTAATTTACTTATTTGTGTTTCTCACTAAATGTTAACTAAATTGAAAGGTGTGGCCTTGTCTCTACAGAGTACTTATTTGAATTTCTGTGTAGCCATTGATAGCAGTGGGGGATAGTTTCACCTCATCACTGATATTCCGTCCTGCCTTATATAAGTGGTACATTTGTGGTTATTTCTGCTTAATATATGAGCTTTGATCTACCAGAAATTATCTGGATGTATAAGTGAATTTAAGTACAACTTTATCTGCTCTTTTTAATATAGTTTTGCATTTACTTTATTTGTGTTTCTCACATAATATTAACTCAACTAAAAGTTGTGGCTGTGTCTCTACAGAGTTCTTGTTAGAATTTCTGTGTAGCCAGAGATAGCAGTGGGGGATAACTTCACCTCATCACTGATATTCTGTCCTGCCTTATATAAGTGGTACATTTTGGGTTCTTTCTGCTTTTTATCTGAGTTTGCTCCAGCTAAGATCTACCTGAAATCAACTAGATGTATATGTTTAATTAAATACACTTTTATGTGCTCTTTTTCATATAGTTCTGCATTTAATTTATTTATTTTTGTTTCTCACTGAATATTAACTCAACTGAAAGTTGTGGCTGTGTCTCTCTACAGTACTTGTTAGAATTTCTGTGTAGCCATTGATAGCAGTGGGGGGTAGTTTCACCTCATCACTGATTTCTGTCCTGCCTTATATAAGTGATACATTTTGGGTTATTTCTGCTTATTATCTGAGCTTTGCTCCGTCTAATATCAACCTGAAGTCACCTGGAGGTATAAGTGAATTTAAGTACATTTTTATCTGTTTTTTTCATATAGTTCTGCATTTAATTTATTTGTTTGTGTTTCTCACTGAATATTAACTCAACTGAAGGCTATGTCTCTACAGAATACTTGTTAAAATTTCTGTGAAGCCATTGATAGCATTGGGGGGTAGTTTCAGCTCATCACTGATATTCTGTCCTGCCTTATATAAGTGGTACATTTTGGGTTATTTCTGCTTATTATCTGAGCTTTGCTCTGGCTAAGATGTACCTGAAATGAAATGGATGCATAAGTGAATTTAAGTACACTTTTATCTGCTCTTTTTCATATAGTTCTGCATTTAATTTATTTCTGAATATTAATTCAACTGAAAGTCATTGCTATGTCTCTACAAACTACTTGTAGGAATTTCTGTGTAGCCATTGAGAGCAGTGAAGGGTAGTTTTACCTCATTAGTGATATTCTGTCCTACCTTATATAAGTCGTACATTTCAGGTAATTTCTGCTTATTATCTGAGCTTTGCTACAACTAAGATCAACCTGAAATCAATGGGACATATAAGTGAATTTAAGTACACTTTTATATGCTCTTTTACATATAGTTCTGCATTTAATTTATTTATTTGTTTTTCTCACTGAATATTAACTCAACTGAAAGTTGTGACTGTGTCTCTACAGAGTACTTGTTAAAATTTCTGTGCAGTCATTGATACAATGGGGGGGGATAGTTTCACCTCATCACTGCTATTCTGTCCTGCCTTATATAAGTTGTACATTTTGAGTTATTTCTGCTTATTATCTGAGCGTTGCTCTGGCTAAGATCTACCTGAAATCAACTGGACGTATAAGTGAAATTAAGTACACTTTTATCTGCTCTTTTTCATATAGTTCTGCATTTAATTTATTTCTTTGTGTTTCTCACTGAATATTAACTCAACTGAAAGTTATGGCTGTGTCTCTTCAAAGTACTTGTTAGTCTTTCTGTGTAGCCATTGATAGCAGTGGGGGTAGTGTCACCTCATCACTGATATTCTGTCCTGCCTTGTATAAGTGGTATATTTTGAGTTATTTCTGCTTATTATCTGAGCATTGCTCCAGCTAATATCTACCTAAATCAACTGGATGCATAAGTGAATGTAAGTACACTTTTTGCTGCTCTTTTTCATACAGCTCTGCATTTAATTTATTTTTTTTTGTTTCTCACTGAATATTAACTCAACTGAAAGTTGTGGCTATGTTTCTACAGACTACTTGAAGAAATTTCTGTGTAGCCATTGATAGCAGTGGGGGGTAGTTTTACCTCATTACTGATATTCTGTCCTGCCTTATATCAGTGGTACATTTCGGGTAATTTCTGCTTATTATCTGAGCTTTGCTCTGGCTAAGATCTACCGGAAATCAACTGGATGTACAAGTGAATTGAAGTACACTTTTATCTTCTCTTTTTCATATAGTTCTGCATTTAATTTATTTATTTGTGTTTCTCACTCAATATTATCTCAACTGAAAGTTGTGGCTGTGTGTCTATAGAGTACTTGAGAGAATTTCTGTGTAGCCATTGATAGCAGTGGGGGTAGTTTCACCTCATCACTGATATTCTCTCCTGCC